>NC_046158.1:9557414-9613500 GCF_011064425.1 Rattus rattus
CTCCTACTTCCTACACATCAGAGAAAGCCTGCAGGTAGGCTCTCTAAAGGGTGAGCTTTCCCTGCTCTGGAGCAAGGTGCGCCAGGATTTTGCTCTGCTGAGGAAAGTGTTGTTGGTGAAGGAAACTCCTGGGGTTTCCGGTGGTTCTCCCTGTCCAGGGGTGTCTGGGCCTCAACACCCTTTGCTGCTCCAAACTCCCTGGACAGAACCATGGAGTTTGAGAACCCATACACGTGTTTCTTTTTTTTCCGTGAGGGCCAAACCAGGCTGCAATTACTGGTTCCTCCCCTGCCAGCATGGGCTGTGCAGCCATCAGCCTGCTGGAGGAGGCCAGAAGCTTCCTGGCCAGGTTTGCTTAACATTTCGGGCCTCAGACACTAGCTCTGGGACCCAGGGATGTATGGACAGGGTTGGGGACTTGGGCAGCTGCCCCAAGTACCTGGTTGTGCTTTGGTTTGTCACCATGGGATGAAAACACACAGAAGAAAATCCAAGTCCCACCTAGTAGAGCCACCAGATTTGTCGCGGCCCCAGATTGCTCATTTCCAGAATGGGAAACTTCCAGAAAGGCTACAAGATCAAAATGCCACCTTTCTGGGCACCTTTTCCTTACACCTGTCATTCCTTGACCACAGAGTCCTTGCCTTGAGCTGAAGTGTGCCTTGAGCCCTGAGATGTGAAATAAACAAGACCATTCTCAGTAAGAAGCCTCCCAGGTCCCTGAGCTCCTGGGAAGCTATTCTGTGCTCTGGGGGACTGAAGGACAGTCTAGAAGCCATGCCCTGAGTCCCAAGCAGAGTCCAAGACCACGTGAGCACAATGCTGTTCCAAAAGAACAAACCTAAGATCCTCACCATGGCTTAGGGTTCAGGGTGCAGAGAAGAAAGGCCCTACAGCCCTGCAGACCCCCAAAAGCAGATCGCAGCGTGAGGGGAGGGGAAGAGAAGCAGGTGTACTCATGACTCTCTGCAGAACATCTGTAGACATTGTTTGCAGCCACACCTGGCAAAAACCACACCCTGGCCTTGCCTCTTCAGCATGGCTGCAGTTTTGCACATCAAATGTAAGCCCCGACCGGGAACAGCAGGGCCTTCCAGACAACTAGTGAGGTTAGGGCAGAAGGGGCTGAGGTAGTGAACTGTCTGCAGTGTGGCCCTCCTCTGTCCTATCTGCCAGTGCCACTCAGATGGGTCAGTGCCCCTTAAGGTCACAGGAGCCTCTCTACTTCTGACATCTTTGTCTAAAGCCAAGCTCATCCATTCCCCAGCATCAGACCTGTTCTATTTTCTTCCTTCCTGTGTCCTGCTCTGCACTGTGGGTCACATAGAACATCCTCACTCCTTGTCCTGGTCACTGTCTAAGTGCTGAAAGACAATGGTGTCACATTCTCCCAGGTGACGTCACCTACCAGGGCTCGTTCACCAAGCACCTTGCCACTAAGGCTGACTCAACCCGGAGATGTCTCAAGTGATGTCACCTCCCCAGCCTCCAGAAAGTTTCTGTGGTCACGGCACACGGTAGGTCCCGCAGCCAGGATGGATAGAAGGATCCATGGCGTGTCCACACCCAGCTTCAACAGGTTTCAAGACGCAGAGGCCACCCATCTGTTATAACAACCCAACCCTATGAAAAGCAAGTTTCAGGGCTCATCTGTCTGCTGGAGCCAGTGGACTGGCTGCCCCTGGGCTAGGAACAGCTTCAGTCTTACCTCAGAATCCCACAGCATGGGGGCGGCAATGGTGTTCACTGGCTGAATTAGAACCAGGCAGGTGAGGCCTTCCCATTTATCCCACAAGAACCTTTTTCATGGTGCATTCCAGTCATGGGCAGAAATTGGTAGCCATTTCCCAAGAGACTGGGAAGTAGGCAGCATGGCTCTAATGCTCTCCAACCCCAAGGTATTTGTTTGCTTCCAGTTTGTTATGAAGAGGGCAGTATTGTGTGGTTTTGGTCAGTGCTAGTATGAGCAGAACCTCAGAACTGAAGATCTCCATGTTTCCTCTGAAAAGCCTCTCTCCTGAGATGTTAGAGGATAATTAGGGCTAACCAGTGGGGCCTGGACCTGACTGTCACCCAGCATGCCATGGGAACAGGGATGCTTTTGTGACCCTTCTGCCATTCCATACCATCTCCCAGATCAAGAAGCCAGGCAAGCTCCTTGGGGGTGACTTGGGACTGAACATGAATGAAATGCAAGAGTCTCCAGTTAAGCCCCAGTCACCGTAAAGGCAGGCAGGCTGGCTCGGAGGAGGTGACCCAGTGGTCCCGGCCTCAGTACCTGTGGTGCATGTGGCACTGCAGGGCTCCTGGGATGAAAGTTTCCACCGATACATGTCGGCTGGACTCACACCTTGCTTGCGTGCCTTGGGTCTGGTCCTGAAACACGGCCAAACAGAGTGTGGTAAGAAAGCTGGGTGCTTAAAGGTTTCACTTTCCCCTTCAAGACACACTCCTTAAAGACACATTTTCCTGGGCTGCAGTGAGTACCCTCCATGAGAACCAGGGCTCCACCCTCTGGAACAGAAAAGGAGACATATATGTTGGCACTGAGCAGTCATGGGCATTTTCCATTTCAGGAACTGGAAAGTCTGCATGGAGGCCCCTGTTCTTTCAGAGGAACATTGAGCAGCGAAGGACTCACCAGCGTTGTAACTGCTCCTTCAGCCATCGCAGGCTTCTCACCCCATCTTCTCACACAGGCCAGCAGATTCCTTCTTCCCACCCCAGAAGGAATCTCAGAAAGCCCTTAGGGGCTGAGATCTTCCAGAATTTTCCCCAGCCACCTCCCTCAGTTGGAGTTCTGATGAATGGGGACATCAGCCGCTCAGCTTCCAATTTTCAAACTCACAAAGCCCCAGCTGCAGGAGGGAGAGTGGCCTAGTCCCACACTGCAGCTCAGGTCAGTGATGGCTGCACAAGCCAGCTGACGGGAAGAGGCACGCTAGGGGCCGGCCAGCTAACAGCTCTGATTCTTGGCCAGAGCTCTGGTGGCCACGGCCAAGTATTGTTAGGACTGTTAGCTTCTTTGAACCAGCCTCAACACCCTCTGTGCAGACTATTTGGGATTCTGCAGAGGGAGGAAGTTGCCACTGCACTGTTACCTCCACCTAGGGTGCCTGCTTCAAGACCTAGGCACTCAAATAAGAACACAGTCCCTGAGTCTCGTAAAACCTGGAGCCAAGAAGAGCAGTTGAGGAAGCTGCCCCATCACCCTCACCGCAGCTCCCTTGGACTGCATAGCCCAACCTTACTTTCCCCAGAACTAAAAGGGTCTAGCTACCTTTCATAGGCTGCAAAAGGACCAGTCTCTTTCCTAGGGACCAGAGTCACTGGAGGACTGTGGGTGTTATAGGCCATTACATTCTAAAGCCATTCTGGGTGAATCTGTGGTAGAGACATCTGTCAGGACTGTTAGTCAAGTGGGTGAGAATTGCGCCTGTGTTTGGCTCAGATTGGCTCTGGTTTCCCAGGAGAGTGCTCTGGGGATGAACACTACCCTGCTGCCTGATAGCTCGTCATGCTCTGAGAACCCAGGAAATGATCTACCAACAGGAGCCTCAGTCATGAGTTTACTGATGTGATTCCACGACTTCTCAGGGGACGGTGAGGGCAGGAAGGAGGGAGGTTGGGTCCGAGGCCACCTCTCCTGGGGCTCAAACTGGTCCTTGAGGCAGGCTCTGTGCAGGGAGAGCTCTGCCCTCCTCTTTTCTTATAAACAAAGCTTTAACAAGGAGAGGGAGGGCATTTCAACGCAAAGGATCCTGGCCCTGAGTTCCCAGCTTACAGCACCACTGAGGGCTCTCCTTAGGGGGAGAGAAATGGGGAGAAGAATCAGTCCTTAAGGCTTGACCCAGGCAACATCGGAGCTGCCTGTGCCCCTGACCCTGCCTTGAGCAGCCTTAAATTCCTCCCAAGAACAGAAAGAGACAAGATGCAATTGGTGTGGAAGCCCCCATCTTTATATAATTACACACTTCTCAGCCACAGCCTGCATGACTCATTCCTGACTCAAGAGCTAGCCGCCAGGTTCAAAATAACCCTTTGGATTTTAAGCCCTCAAGGTATTTCTGGAGGGGCTGTCTACACCCACTCTCCAGCACGTGCGGGGTGCTGGGTGCTGCTTAGATCACAGTGCGGCCCCTATCAGGTTTTCTTGCAGAAGGTGCACCGAGAGTGCCCTGGAAACCATCACCACCCCAATATGGAGGGGCCCTTCCCTCGGCTGTGATGGCTTCAGAGAGACCGGTGGCCACTGCTTTTGGGTTCTTGCCCAGTGCCTGGCGGGACACAGGCTCCTGAAATCCCCAGAGAGCAGAAGCTCTGAAATGATTGTGTTTGTTTATAAATGAACCAGAAATTCTCTTCCTACCGCCCTCCAGGCTTCAGAGAGGGATGTGTGCCTTTGCAATCCAGACGCCTGTTCCCAAAGTGTCTGGTGACAGCCCCTCCCGGGATTGTTTGAAGCCTCTCTAGAAGATGAAAATAGCCCTTCCTTTCTGGGCTGTCCCTTTGATTTCACCCGCTCCCGGGGCAGACTCGACTTCCTGTGTTTGGACAACACGCCAAGATGTGGCTATTTCGGCTTCGTAGTTTCCCCCGTAGCCTCCCTCAGCCGTTATCTCCCCAGACCATCGTTGGTCCCCACCAGCAGCATCCTTTGATGGCGGCCGGTTGGGCATCTCGCTGAGCTGCACTTTTCTGAGTGCTGACAACCTGTTTTAATGACTTGACTCTGGGAACCCAGTATCTCCCACAGGGCTAAGGACAGAAAGACACTTTGAAATGTGGCCCAGGAATTCTGGACCATGCAGATGCTAGTCCCCTCTCAGCTCCTTCCCTGGAACCTAACACTAAGGGTAGTTGTGAGCACTCCCTGCTCTGTGCGTAAAAAATGCTGAGCCTGTCCCAGCATCAGGAGTCTGTTAGCAACATACTTCCAGCATGGTGCTGACCATGAGGACATTTAGATCTGAAGACATTTAGACCATCAACCTTTTAGAAAGATATGTTACAGTCCAGGCCCATTACCTCATATCAGATTCACTTACCCATGCTCTCCCACTTACCCATGCTCTCCCACTTACCCATGCTCTCCCACTTACCCATGCCCTCCCACTTACCCATGCCCTCCCACTTACCCATGCCCTCCCACTTACCCATGCCCTCCCACTTACCCATGCCCTCCCACTTACCCATGCCCTCCCACTTACCCATGCCCTCCCACTTACCCATGCCCTCCCACTTACCCATGCCCTCCCACTTACCCATGCCCTCCCACTTACCCATGCCCTCCCACTTACCCATGCCCTCCCACTTACCCATGCCCTCCCACTTACCCATGCCCTCCCACTTACCCATGCCCTCCCACTTACCCATGCCCTCCCACTTACCCATGCCCTCCCACCCCACCCACTTACCCATGCCCTCCCACTTACCCATGCCCTCCCACTTACCCATGCCCTCCCACTTACCCATGCCCTCCCACTTACCCATGCTCTCCTACTTACCCATGCTCTCCCACTTACCCATGCTCTCCCACTTACCTATGCCCTCCCACTTACCTCCAGGTCCCTAGACCTTCTAGCCAGATCTCCCTACAATGATTCTGACTCCACAGGACAGTAAGACGTGCCTCTTACCTCGCCTTGTGAGTCCTGTTCCCAGCCAAGCTGGGGAGGCTGGCGCTGGTGTTGGGGAATGGGGCCTCGGAGGAGGTATTGATCCTGTCACTGCTCAGTTCCAGGTAAGACCCATTGATCAAGTAGGCAGCAGGCCCCTCATTCTCTTCATAATCCACATAGAGGCTCTCAGCTGGAGAGCTTCTGGGGGCACCCTGGGCAAAGATGCTGTTCATGGTCTCGTTGAGTGTGAACTCTTCCGAGTCAGAGCCTGTGCCCAAGAGCTGATCGGAGATGGTGTTGGCTGAGAGAAGCTCATGGGAGGTGAAATGGGCACTGATCTCCCGGTCATCCTTGTCCCCCGAGAGAGCTCTCCCAGTGGCATTGTGGTCTGCAGAGAGACAGGTGTTTCAACAGCCATGCAGCTATTGTGTTGGTCGGAGTGCTATCCTCCTACACATTCCTGTGTGTGACAGGTGAGTTGCATGTATGGGATGAATCCATGGGACAGGGAAAGAGCAGAAGCCCCCAGGTTCTTCTCCATCAGACACAGTTGGCCAATATCATCGAATGATAGGAAACCCAAAGCCCAGGCTCAGCCGGAAGCTCTGCATCAGATCTAGTTTGGAAAGGGGATCTTTATAGGCTCATGAAATAATACAACCTGGATTTAGGGTGAGCCTTAAATGACTCGTGCTTAGCTAGGAAGAGAGAACACAGACACATAAACCTCCAGAAGTCTAGCACACAAGAGAAAAGGGTGGGTGAGCCAAACCCAGGGCCCCCAGCGACATCCATTAGGCCCAGTGCTATCCAAGTGCACCATGGGGCAGACCAGCTGCCCTCGGCTTCCAGTACCACAGGACAGAAGAGCTGGTAGAACACCTCCTCTCTAAGCCCTTCTCTTCCATCAGATTCGGACGACCATATATGGCTCACCCTCTGCAAAGGCGGGGTCTACATCCTAAGAGTCAGAGGGTGAAGGATCCAAATATTTTGAAAAAGAATTTCATACTGGTTGGGTTTGGTGGCATATGGCTTTAATCCCGGCACTGGGGAGGCAGAGGCAGGGATCTCTGTGGTTTGAGACGAGCCTGGTTTACACAGAAAGTTCTAGTCTCACAGGAGGGGGAGAAGGAAGGGGAAGAGGAGGAGAAGGAAGAGAAGAAGGAGAAGGAGGAGGAAGAATTACATCTATATTAAACCGATTTTGACGTTAATATCGATGTCAACTTGACAGGATCTGGAGACGCCAAGGAGATGAGCTTTCTGCACTTGTCTGTGAGGAATTATCTAGATTGGGTTGATGAGGTGGGAAGACCCACCAGACCTGTGGGCAGCACCATCCCGTGTAAAAGGAGACAGAGCACCAGCTTCCTTTCTCTCTGCTTCCTGACTGCGAGTGCAATGTGACCAACTGTCTCAAGCTCCTGCCGCCGTGACAGAAAGGATCTCCTGGGACTGGGAGTCAAAATGAAACCTCCCTCCCTCCCGGGGTTGCTTAGTTGGCATTTTGTCAAAGCAACAAGACAAGTAACAAATCCACCTATGTACAGGTCCCATCCTGTGTCACCTTGCCGTGACTTAAGGTCATTGCTGCCCACAGCACACACACTGCATCTAGTGCTGGGGTCAGCTGCGATGATCAATGAAGGTTCTATGCAAGTACACCACTGTATACACGGATTTGGGGAGCTGAGAATTTTGGTATCCAAGAGGACCCTACAATCAATCTGCAGATATTGAACTGTGACTTTATATCTCCGACTTCACACTCTGCCTGCCCAGAGAGATGTGTGAGCAACTGGGGATTCTCCTTAGCCTCTTCTGCAGACTTCAAAGAAGACCAACACCTGTCCCTTGAGGCCTGTGCACCTGGGGAGCCCAGGCCTTTCCCATACCCACTCTTCCTCTTTCTCACCTTGGAAGCCCTTGCCCCTGGGAGGTCCCTCACAGACCCCACCGCTGGCTTGCTTGCACACCTCGTTGGTCTCCTGGCCTCTGCTTGGGCCCAGCTCCACCTCAGGGGCTGTAGGCGGAAACAGCTGGCTGTTCAGGCCCAGCCTCTCTGAGGAGGGCTGGCCGTAGAGTGAGCCATTGTGCTGCAGGAAGCCCAGCAGCCTGGCACTGTCCAGCTCCTGGCGCTCGGTGCTCTCGGTGCTCTCAGAGGCTGCCTCGGAGAAGCTGTAATAGACCGGCGGCAGGTGGTGCATGTGTGGCGACTGCAGCAGCGTGTACTCAAAGGTGATAGAGGGGCTTTTGCCGTTCTGGTTCCACACCTGGGAAAGGAGAAGAAGTAAGACCCGGCTCCCTTCCTCGATCCTACTTAACACCGAAAGACCCTTGAGACCAAGCAGCCCTGGTTACGTTTGAGTCTTTCCCAGGGAGTCACATCTGACCCAAAAATGTGGCCTCATGCAAATGTCCTGGGACAGCTGTGCCCACAGACCATGATGAGGCACACCAAAAGGGGCAGAGGGGCAGATCACTTTGAGGGCAGGAAATGGGGGTCACACTGTATGTCACTGCCATTGTGGGCCAGAAATCCTAATAGCACTTATATCATTGTATCTACCCAAGCCTTCTAGGGCCACTAATGAGCTACCAAAATCTAGACCATGCCCCTGTCCAGGACAGCATTGAAGGGTCATCTGGTGGAGCTACTGGGAGATAGTCAAGGCCTCTACAGAGACCACAAGTGACCTCTCCCCTAGACAGACTTCAGTGCCTTTATTCAAAATCACTCCCCTAAGATCTGGAAGCTGACAGTAGGGGATTTGACAGCAGGAGTAACTTCTCATGGGGCCACTGAGCTGCCTGGCCAGAGCACTGAGCACACCAGGGCCCTGGAAGGGTGGCAATGGATGAACCACAGGAAACTAAGCAGAGCCAAGACAAGCCATAGCAGGACACCAGGTAGAGAAAGAGTACCAATGAGTTCCACTCAAATGACATCTCAAGGGTGTCTAGGGACAGGATCAGGGACTATGGAAGGGACAACCCGGGAGCAAGGTGACAAAGAAAGCCACCACCATTTCAGGCTAAGCAGATGGCTGCAGGTGTGGTCAAGGAACTCTGATGCTTAAAGCGTCAGGGCAGAAAAGGCAGGAGAGAGCAAGAATGAGCCTGGTCAGCTTCTCACCCTGCTGCGTCTGTTCCACCAGACAGAGTTAGGCTGCGGCAGTGGGACACACTCCTTAGAGAGATTAGGGTCAAGATAACTGGAAACAGTGAAATCTCAACAGCTAAAGCAGCCTGAGGAGAAACGGGCATAGAAAGCTTCTCTTTCTAAACTTGGCCTTTCTCTGGGTCTTGCCTGGTCTCCTCTCCTGACCAATGGATCTGGTAAGGTTATGTCCTCCAGCCACCAGGGAAGTCCTAGAGAGGAGACAGTTCTTCCTGGGCCTTCAGGAGAATCACGGCCCAGCAGGAGCACCCTTACACTCTGAACAACATGCTGGCCTGCTAACGGGGAGGGGAGAGTGAGTGAGGTCCACACAGTGCAGATGCAAGAGGGGTGATTTAAGAGCAGGCAATTCACTGGTGGCCATTTCTACCAGGAAGCCCCATTCTGTTCAGTGGTGGGTGGCTGGACAACACCGATATCGTTGTGATATCACCAATATCACGATGTGGGACACCTTCCCATGACGGGGCTGGTGGCAAGGGGTGATGGCAAGTTCTGGACTCCCCAGCAGCTGTGGATGGGAGCAGGTCCTCTATTAATAAAAGTGAACAGCAGAAAACAGTGCCAGAGGGACTGGGTAGGCGGCTCAGTAGTGGTGAGTGCCCTCGCTCTGTAAGCATGAGACCATGAGCTTAAAACCCCAACACTCATGTAAAACCTGGGTAATTCTACAACACGACTTCCGGGATACAGAGCTAAGCAGATCCCTGGAACTCGCTAGCCAACCACCCTAACTGAAGTAATGAGTGTCAGGCTCAGTGAGGGACCCTGTCTCGGGAGAGTAAGGCTAGTGAGGACAGTCCCTGAAGTCTCCTTGTGGCCTCCCAATGCATTCATGCCTCTCTCTTTCTCTCTCTCTCTCTCTCTCTCTCTCTCTCTCTCTCTCTCTCTCTCTCTCTCAATGGCAGTAAGAGGGACAAGACACAGAGACACAGTTAACAGAAAAGAAAACACCCCACACACACTTTGGGAGTGGACACTTGGACTAAAAACGGTCCTTCTTGATTGAGATAGACCAAGCTGGAGGAGAAGGAGGCAGAGACAGCTGTCCAGGCAAGGTTATGACCCCTTCTCCATTTCTTGAACCAGTTTCTAGACACAGAGTTCACTGAAGGACAGAGGAACCCACAGTTCCCTTCTAAAGGACCAACAGTTGTCTACTTACTCACCTCTTACCTGGAGAGGAGGCCGGGCATTCTGGAGCCAGGTCTGAGTTGTCATTGGTGACTGTGGACCCTAACTGCCATTGCTGTCCTCATCACAAGCATTCGGATGAGTAACGACCAGAGGAATGACCTAAGTCTGGCCAGAAATGTGTCCACTGGGTCCCTCATTCCCAAATACGTAAGTGATAGTCACAGCCCTCTATTGACAGTGCTAATAAGCAAACACCCCTGATATACCCAAGAGAGCAAACCTGAGATACCATTGCCTCCTGGGGTATCACAAATGGAAGCATCATGACCTCAAGGACAAAAGAGCAGAAAACATACCCCACATTCAATCACACAGCTCCTGTTGCCCTGACAGTGATAAAATGACCCCAGTGATCTGTCATCACAGTACACCTGGATGCAGGAAGCCCAACCAAGCAGTGACCCTTACTGAGGTTTGTACAGGTGTGGTGACTTTTCTAGAGCACGTTAACATGGCCTTGGGTTGACAGTTTCCATCTACCTGGGTGAATCATGGCCTCTGTACACAGCTGTGATTCAGTCACCCTGCAATTCAAAATAACAGGACCATTCTATAGGGCAGGACACTGTCCTGGTTCTGCATCTTGCAGCCTCTACCATGAGCAGGAATTCTTGAGGTAGCTCACTCCACGTCTAAGAGCATCAGTCTAGTCCACACAGCAAGCAACTTAAAATGTTGCCTATGCTTAATGGGACACAGTAGAGAAGGCTCTACATAGACCCAGTTGGGCTGCACAGCCTGTCACTGGGCTGCAGGAAAAACAGAGAGGCTTGTGGGGGTATGGTATGGAATGTGTCATGGAGTTTCTGCATGCCCCAGAGATGTCTCCAGCACAAGAGGGAAGCAGACAAGTGGTCCCTGCCCAGGCAGACCTGCGACTTACAGGTAAACGACTGTATAAACCTCCCCAGGTTCTGTACCTACAGTGTGAGACCATAGAGCACGCTGTGGGGGACTCCGGCTGTCCGGACGACAGGTGGCAGGTCTTAGAGAATGGCAGAACTGCTCACCTGTACCTCCATGGATCTGCAGTGAGGAACTACGGTAACCACACAACAGGTCCAAACTCTGCCCTGCCTGCTGTTCAGAGCCCTGAGAATCCAGGGAAGGAAGGGACCAAAAGCAACCCAAACACAGTAGTATCAGTGGAGGCAGTATGGCCTTGAGGGACAGAAAGACTCAACTGAGCATAAGGCCAACCACCCGTCCTTAGCTTTCCATGAGGTTCCCAACATCACAGGATCACAGAATGGGCTAGCAAGGAACTGCACGAATGAATGAAGGAAGGAAGGAAGGAATGAGAGAGAGAGAGAAAGGGAGTAAGCAAATGAATGGTGGATGAATTAATGAATCAAGGGGAGACAAAGTAAACTAAGATCTGAGTGAGTCAACGAATGAGAAAGTGAATAGTGATTAGGTGAATGAATGAACAACGCCTTACCCCCACTGCAGACTGAAGCAATATGGCTGCATGTTCAGGGACCCCAAGCCCCCAGCGGTAGCTGGATTCTGGGAAGCCACTACCCATGATCCCTACCATCCCCGAAAGCCTGTGGCACACGCACCATGACATTCAAGCCCTGGTTGGTGGGCCCCTGTGCCACTATATACTCGATGCCCGTTTCATAGACATCCATGGGCCGACGGTACTTGACCACTGTACCAGCAATGTTGAAGTTCTTCGGGCTGTCCACTTTGTAGTTGCCGTTGAAGAAGTAGAAACCAGCTTCGTCTGCAAGAGCTGCAAGAGTAAAAAAATCACCAGGTCACATGGGCTAGACGGACTGAGCAGAGAGGAGAGAGACACAGGGAGGAGTCAGCATACAGGCTCCAAGAATGGTGGCCAGCCTTGCCCTCTCTCTCCAAAATGACCCGAAGACAGGAAATTCAATGTCACAGGGAATCAGACAGACACTGTGCCTGGGGCCAGCATGTGGCCCTGACCAGTGAAGGCCTAAGAGACACAAACACACTTTCCTATCAGTTTAAAACAACCACAGGCCAGTCTGGGTGGTTGGAAGAGCCAACGGGGCAGGCTGGCCCTGCCCTTCTGTCTGTCTCAGATGAGCCAAAGGGATTGCAAGGTAATGAGCTAGAGCCATGGCCAAGTGGCCAGTCTGGACCAGGAGAGTCTGGCGCCACAAACAACAGGTACCAGCCAGACACTAGGCTAGAAAGTACAACCTGACTCCAGGTTCCAACTGAGGAAGGGACCTCAGTGCCTCATCCAGGGCCCACATAGAGTGACACTTTAGCAGGACCTGGCAAGTGTAAAGTGCCCTCCAGAAGTCTTTTCCTGGGACCACCCCCAAGATGACAAGCCCTGCCTTCTTATTAGAAACAATGGTATCCAGTGGTCTGCCTTTTACCCTGCTGGGCTTAACACCTCCTGAGTGCACACACGCCATCACCATTCCCATAATGCAGGGGACTAGACACTTTCAGGACATGGCTGGAGGCAACTGAACGCTAGGTGAGAAAGAAATAAGCCCAGTCCACCCCAACAGCCCATTTCCCAGAAGCCCTGAGGTCAAACACTGGCCTGGAAGCTGGCCTTTCCTGAAGCTATGGGGGCTAAGTAAAGGTTCTCTGAGCCTGAGGGCTTGGGAAGAAAGGGAGGAGGCAGTCTCGGTGCTGGGGGACATTCTGTCTTCTAGAGGGTGTCCTTAAAGCTGGTTCCAGGAACTGGCCCGCCAGAGACACGAGCGCCGTTTCCACAGGCCCTGATGCAATCCCAGCAGAGGAGCCGGGGCAATTAATTTATTATCAGACAGACGCAACAAGCAGGACGTGTCTGAAAAATGCCTTTAACGCAATAGCGTCAGAACATAGCGTCAGGTCCAAGTCCGGCTGGGGCCTGGCTGCCCCGACTCCGCTTCCAGATCTGTGCCCAGGGTTCAGCTCAAGGCCCACATCCAAAACATGTTTCCTGACAGCGAGGACCTTCCTTCCCGCGGCTTTCCCAGCCCTTGGTATTTCCAATGTCTGCTTCAAGAATGAGAACTTTGCAGCCAGCTCAGAAAACACAACGTCTCCTGGCCTCCCTGCAGCCCTAGTGAGCTAGCAGACAGCAGAGCCACTGGCCTGGCTGGAGGCCTGGCTCTCCATGCTCAGCCCGCAGATGTCCCCAGCAGTGTGGGCCTGCAGCCAGCCATGTGCAAACTTGCTGGGGTTGGGCCTTCAAATGCATTGGGAGCCTGGCAGGGGGAGGAGAGCCTGACGCTGGACTCCGTCTTCAGCATACACACACCCCTTTCCTATATCCCTAGAGCAGAGCTCTGTCGTGAGGTATGGGGAGGGGAGGCAAGTGGGCAGTTGGGACTCTGTGTTAAGACTGACACTGAGTTAATTTTGGAGAACTGCTCTGGAAGATGGAACCAATGGCAGAATGGCTCCTGGGTACTGGTACCTGCCCAGGTGGAGCTTCAGTCACAGGTCATGGCAACTCGACAGCTTCACACACCACCCATCCAGACTGTCATCAAGATGGGGCCTCGCCACTGTGCAGTATCTACAGCATGTCCAACGTAGCCTCTTCCAGTCTAGAGTGTCACCTCCCTCGGGAAACTGGGCATGGTCAGCATGACACTACAGACAGACCTGTGACCAAACCCTTCCTCAGCAGCTCATGACCTTAGAGGGGCTGCCCACCTCTCAGTGTTGTGACTCACTCCTCAGAGAGGCCCTACCTCTGGCTCCCTGGACTTCGTCTGGACCAGGTTCTGTAGTGATCGGGAACTCACTGCCTGATATCGCACCCTGGCTCTTGTGCAAACCCTCTAAGGACAATTCCATACAAAGGATGACATCAGGAGCCCCCTTCCCAACAGCTGGCTGCATCATTGACTTCCACAGCTGTGCCTTGCCACCTGGATTGTCCCATTCCCCAAAAGAGAGACGGAGGGTCAGGTGCCCTTCTCCGTCCACACACATGCCTCTCGGTTTCACCTACATACCCAGCACATCTGCCGACTTCTTCCTCTCCACAATCTGAATATCTCGGGCACCAGCTGGAATGTGGGTCACCAAGGAGTAACCTGTGGGCATAGGGACATACATAAGCAAAGCCAAGAGTGGCGGTACAGGGAGGGAGCTGCTATCTCTCCCCTACGAAGCCACTTCTGGGCGTCAGTACCATCTTTGAGCACTGGATAGGGCACCTGCCTAGGGATTGTTTCTACCATATGTATGTGGTCTCACCTAGCCCTGATCAACCGCTCAAGTCATTTGAAAGACTCACCCTCTTCCAGGGCTCTTGCACAAGTGCACCCTTTTTCCCACAAGGTTATTGGCCTGCCCCAGCCTGCACCCCCAAAGGGACACAGTGAATAGGGACATCAAACATGCTGAAGTCCACGGACTTAGGTCATGCCCCGCCTTATCACTAAGAGGCCGTGGGCCTCAATTCTCTCATCGAGTCCAGAGACAACACCAACACCAGCACGATGTAGACACGTGGTTATTGTCAAATCCCGTCTTATCATAACATCTTGTTGATAGTCGAGGTTTCATGCATCCACACAGAGAGGCTCAAACAGAAGGCAACCACCCTACAAGGGCTACTGTCCACATGCCTGGGCTGTAAGAGGGGCACTGCCAGCCAGCTCAGACCCCGTTATCCAGGCAGGGAGCAGGAGTGAGGCAGGAAGGAAAGTGCCACGAGCTGCCAGTGGAAGGAGACGAGGCAGAAAACAGTTAATAAGAACAGAGCCGTCTCCAGGCAGAAGAGGGGGTCCCAGAAGGAGAGGCTTTGGTGGGGTTGGTGTTCCTTTCCTGAATCTCCCATAGAAGGCTACACAGTCCACACTCAAGCCACCCAGGGCCAAATGGCCCTGCCCTGGCCGTGACCTCCCCCTCACCTTATGGGTCCTTAAAGCCTCTGCCCTGACAGTGTCTCACATTGGGCTCCTTGGAAACCAGGGGCGAGGGGCTCTGATTGGTAGCACTGAGCCATTTATGTGGTGCACACTTCCCCACTGTAGCAGACTGAGGGCTATCTGGTGAGAACAGGAAACAGGTTCATGAAGGCCTGGCCTACCAGGAGACAAAATACTGGTTGAGGCCTAAATAATGACTTAGCTGAGACGGGGTCTCTCCACGTGACACCGGCTGACCTAGAAATTGCTGTGTAGAGCATGGTAGCCTTGAACTTGCAGTGATCCTCCTGCCTCTGCCTCTCAAGTGCTGGGATTACAGGAATGCACCACTATACCTGGCTCTAATTTTTAAATCAGCAAGTGGTTTACAAGGCTCCTGAGTAGTTGACATTTGACGCCAGTGAGCTTCAGGATATGGGTCTGGCCTTGAACTCCATTAGGAAGCTAGGACCTGCCAGGGCAGAGTGTGGCTCTGCAGCTAAAACCCAGGGTCCAGCTGCCCAGGTTAAGAACTAGGGCTTTAGAATTTCAGGTCACCTTAACCTTTTGCTCCCTCTGCAGGTTTGGGCAACAGAAGCAACAATTGCCTTGTAGCAATGTCCCCAGATGTGAGTGAGTTAATGCTGGCCAGACCTGGCTCTGTGCCTAGTTGGGAAACACTCAGCAGAATTAGGGGGATCAGTTTCACATCAGCCCCAGCCTCCTCCGGGGGAGCTCCATTAGGAGCCCTGTCTAATGGGCCTCGTATAGACTGTGACATCTGACATAAGCTCTCAAGGAGAGGTACTTCCTGACCTCTGATTCCTAACTCCATCTCTGCCCTGAGCCCAACAAAGGTGTGTGGGCAGGTGTTTGGGGGAAAGGAGGAAACAGCTCAGCCTTGCCACATCCCACGTTTAGCAGATCTTCAAGGCCATCAGACTAGAGAGACACTTAGCTTACCAATTCACATGTGTGCACGTGTGTGTGTGCACGCGCACGCGCGCGCACACACACACACACACACACGGCTGCTGTGCCTACCACACTCCCTCTGTTAATCTTTCTCCCTAGGCCACATGTCCATGTTTCACTCTCGGTGGCTCCTGTGGGACTCCTGGAGCCCACACTAATTCTGTGATCACCCTTCGTGTCGAGGCAACCAAGACTTGTTGGCCTCCTAGGCCCTGAGGTGGTCTCAGTAGGATACCCTTGCCTCCCTGAAAGAGCTTGAACAGACATTTCCCACACTGGGCTTCCGTTTCCCCAGTCGCTAAGTGGATTTCAAGTTGCCCTCTGTAATAACTTAGTTTGACTCCACACACACTTCTTGGGAGACAGCAGTGCACTTGGGTGAGCACTGACTATCACAAGCGATACATGGAGATCTGTCTCATGCACAGCTTCCAAACACGAGGCTCGAGCCAGAGCCAGACGCAAACACAATGTCAAACACAACACGGGAGAGGGGACTCTCAGGCTGGGTCCAGCATGTCCAGAGTCAGGTCTCACATATGCCAAGACTCATGCCCCAGCTTTCCCCTTCTGGGTAGTCAGCCCTCCCTGAAGGCTACCCCAGAGGTCCAATGTTAGCCCCATGTTAAGTGTCCTCTGGTGTGCCAGGAGAAGGGTGTCTTACACCTACGCCTGGGCCTGGGTGGAGAATGAAGGAACCCATGCCACGCACGAGTCCTGCAAACCTGATCCTGGAAACCTACCTGGCATGTGGAGAAGGGACACACCCACCCACCCAAGCTGCCACCCCTGCCCTTACCAAGATGATTGTCACCCTTTCGGTAGTTGCCCGTCACGTGGGTGCAGCTGCTCCCGTCCCCCTGGCAGACACCACACTTGTCCAGTGTGTGGGTGGAGAAGAGCACTCCATCACAGCCAATGGGCTGCAAGAAGCAATGAGAGAGGCTGCTGAGAGGGCGCTGTGGCAGGCACAGGGACGCCACTGCTCATGACAGGCAGGCAGGGCGGCCAGCACAGTGAGAACGGCCATACTTTTGGTACAATGCTTAACAACCTCACATTTTCCAGACACGCAAACCCCTCTCAGGTCGGTGAGCTTGCAGGAGGTGCCGTCTCGGGCCGGCACCATGAGCTGCCGTTGGCCGTCCACAGTGGTGCAGTGTAGGTCACATGGCTTGCTGGAGATGTGCATGTAGTCATCTGGGGGGGCGAGACAGAGGGTATCAGGGAATGGGGTGCCAGAGTCACCCCTCCCACTGAGATAGCATCCTTCCCATTACACAGATGGGGAAAGTGAGGCCTGAGAAGAGAGGACCTGACAAAGTACTGGTAGCAGAAATGAAGTGAGACACAGGTCATCTGGCCTGGTCCACGCTCTGAGTTCTAAATTCTGCCTCCTTGTGAGAGGGCATCACCCTTGTGGTCCACACAAGGGACCAGACACATCAGCACTTCCAGAGTGGGGAGAGAACATTTACCCTGTGCCTGAAAACTTTGTTTCTTCTTTCTGTGGGGAGAGGGAGGGAGGTAGAAAGGTGGGCTGGGAGCAACAGCGAGCCTGTTCCTGGTCCCACGGGACCTCGGCCAGTCGCCGTTTAGGATTGTCTGGGCTGATTCCTGTCCAAGCCCTGGGGACAGTGGGAGAGTCCTGACCTCAGAGGGCAGCCCTGCAGGAAGCTGAGCTCTGTAATCTGTCAGTGGTGATGTCATGGGTCATGGGGGAGGGAGGGGACAGACCTCCAGACCGTTTTCTAGAGAAGTGGGATCTGCTCTGAGCTCTGGAGATGACCACCGTAGGTTTTAACAGGTCCTGGCTCTAAGCCCGAGTTACCCACGTGCCCACCCATAGAGCTCATTCCTGAGGCTCGGGTACCCGGGTAAAGGGGCTTCCACTGGTATGCCCGGCCGTCATACACACGGGAGTTGAAGGAGACACACTGTTCTTCACGGAAGCTCCTCCCATCCGGTGGACACTCCTGAAAGAAGAAGGCAGGCGGGCTCCAGGAGAGGCCGAGCAGGAAGTGGCTATGACCAGATGACCCTTGGGGGGCCACAGTTCATTCCAAACTGGAGCGCCAAGTGGATTAGAGGCTGCCTTCTTCAGGAACTCATGAATGTCTACTGAATCCTATACCCTGACTAGCTGTGGCCATGAGCTTCCCTTCAGCTCTCACACCTGGCGTGTGTACTCACAAAGATGGACTTCTAGCAGCTCAGTCAGGCAAACCAATTAAGACTGGGAGGGCTGGCACCCCTACCACCACACCCCTGTGGCTCTCGGATAGGCAGCTAACTTTGTCTCGGATAGACAGACTGACTTTGGTCCCATAGAGAGTGTTCCTCCAAACCCATGCATTTAGTGCCTGAAGGACTTAGGGGAACCTGGATGCCAGCCAGCCTACTCTGGACTCTCGCTGAAAGGACAGTGCCAGCAACAGGATGTCATGGTCCGAGGGAAAGACTGGGGCCTCAGGACGGCGTGTAGCTAGCCTCACCTGCACTCTGCAGAGCTGGTACCGTTTGGATGTGCCCACACAGGTCCTGTTCCCTGCACCTGGAACAGACTTCCTCCTGGCGGGAAAATGTGGTACTGAGCTAGGGCTGGGTCGGCAGCTACGGACCCTGACACCTGTCTGCCATGTTCTAGCTCCCAGGAGCCTCTGTGTCTCCATAGGATGACATCTGCTTCCTCTCTATCTTCCCAGCACCCGCAACAGAATTGTACTGTGCAAGAACCCATGTGTGACACCCATGCTTGCTGAGGCTTGTGCTAACATGCAAACACATGTAGTGTCATGTGTGCCCAGAAACAGGAGCTGGCTTCATCATGCTCTCTGCACATGAAGCCGCAGATGAGGAAACTGGTGCTCAGAGAGGTTAAGTGCCCTGTCCAAGGTCACACAGCTTAGAAGTAGCAAAACAAACACTCAAACCCAGGTCCCTCTGAGAGCAAAGGCTCCCAGCCCCTTGCCCTGAGCACCTCCCTGTTTCTGTAGCGCATGCTTCAGAAGGACAAGGGGTCTTGCTCCCTGTTGGCAAAGCCCTAAAAACAGACCTTGCTTTCTGACACTCCCTCTCCAGCACCCCAGAATACCATGCTAAGGATTTGTCAGAAGCTCTATGCCCAGTGGATGCCCATGGAAAGAGAAGCCTGCATACACCAAATGGGAGCCCAGAAGAAGAGCCACCAGGCCGCTGGCCAGGCTGGCCCTCCCCACCCACCCTTGCAGGTTTCTGGTGAACTCACCTCTGTTGCAGGCAGTGGCGCTCCTGGGATGTCACCCCGCCCCCACAGCTGCGGGAACACGCAGTCCACTTGGTCCACTCTCCCCACCAGTAGGCAGTGGCATCAGCACCTCCCTCTAGGCTGTTGGATGTGGGGCTATTGTCCTGGGTGAAAAGCCCCCACCAATAGTGAGCAGAAGGCTCGACCACAGCACAGAAGAAACCTACTTCCTGAAGGTGCAGGGCATCTCTGGGCTGAGGGGAAAGAGGTTGAGGCAGCTTCCTAATGGGCTGGTGGCTGGGTCTCTCAGCCGGCTGAGGAGAACGCCATTGGTGAGCACATGTGCTCCCCATCTAAGGGTTGAGAATCTTGGGATTGAGCGAGTACCTAGAGCATATCTAACCTGTCTTACTTTCTCCCTCACAGTCCACACTTCATCTGCACTTGTAGGCTCACCCATACATACCTCCTGTCCATGCCTTACACTAGGCCCAGAGATACCAGACACATGTCACTCTCTAGCCAGCTGGTCAGGGACTCAGGGATGGCCAGAGTCCCAGGTCAGGGGCTGGTCTGACCGGCACTCTGAACAAGTGACAATGCTGAAGCCAAAGCGAACACCAAGAGTCCTGGGTTACACAAGCCCTTGCAAAGGCTACACAGCCCTCCAGAGTCAGCCCACCTGAGTATGAGCTCAACACCTACCTGAGAAGCCCGGGGTTGGTGGGGGGGACAGTGATGACTGGACAAGGCACACTACTCACCGAAGCCTCAGTAGATGCCGCACCCCCGGCCACAACTGCCATGGCCAGCAAAGACCAAGCCCAGCGTGAGCGTTGCCATTGGCTGTCCATCCTACGAAGCAAGACCCCGTGACAGCCAGCTCAGGCTCTGCTTTGGGGAAAAGCTCTCAGGGTTTTCCCAGTGCTCCGGGTGGGAAGGTTATCTGGGATCCTATGGTAGTGACTGCCATCTGAGAGGGACTGAGCCATCCATCTGGGCTCGGCAAGCAGCTTGGTAAGTGATTACAGATGTCTGCCCTGCTTAGGCACAGAGGGATAGTATGAGTGCCAAGTCTGAGCCACCCTTCATCTGAGGGCTTCTGCCAAGCTGTGCCCCTGGAGAATGGCTGTGGAGACAGCTGAGGAGCTTGGGAGCCCAGCCTGGTAGAGAAGTCATTATAAAGAGAGTGATAGCAATCGGGCTTAGCCCACTCTCCGGTCCGGATCACCTTGGGAGTCTTATCTACTTAACATTGGCTATGAACAGGATACCCTCCTTTTCCTCCCTGCCTTCAACCTGTCCCCGGTCCACAGGTAACGGCAGCCTTCCCTTCTCAGAGGAAGGCAGCCAGGTATCACAGGTGTGACACAGCTCGGGGATCTGGACCCTTCTCTCTTGAGGACAGGCAGGAATATGCAGGAGGAGCAGCAGGAGGTACAGCTTATGCCTGTGTGTAAATGGCTCAGAACCTCTGCTCCTGACTTCCTCCCAACAAGCCAACCCCTCAAACCCAAACCCCCACCAAGGGTTACAGTGAATCAGATCAAGAGAGCGTCCAGCCTTGCTGCCCCAACTCTCAGAACTGCTGCTGTGCACCTCAGTGGAAACCCTGTCTTAGAAGAGAAGCTGGTGCCGTTTGTCTCAGGTGGGTGTCATCTGCTGGTAAGTTAGACAGTGGACTTCAGAAAACACCAAGCCCAGAGAAAAGAGGCAACTTGCCCAAAGCCACAACAAGGTAGCCTACTGACCCCCGCTCAACACACAGGGCAAACTTAGGGTCTCAGCCGTACCCAGCAATTCCAGGAGAAGAAAGTCAGGAGAGGCACCCTTGAAGCCCTGATACCAACTGCCCTACTGTCCTTTTCTCTCTCCCCCTTTTTCCCCTCCCTCTCCTCCTGTCTCCCTCCCTTGTTCCCCAAGCACCTGCAGGTGTCCGGGAGCTTGGCCAGCAACACCCTTACACCCAGACAGACTCGGAATGATACCGTAGATCCTGGAATGGGGGCTTCATCCTTGAGACCCCTCTATCCCACCAGCTGCCCACCGCGTCCCCCACCCCATCCATCTGATCCTCCCCTGAAGGGGTCTCCCTCTGAATCCCTATTTTTACTCCAGCACAGAGTCCCCATCCCACACAGTCCCATTGGCCTCCGTGGCTCCCAATCCCTGCTGCTGCCAAAGACAGGTGCCCAGTCAGCCTCACACTTGGTTTTCATTAAGGCTCCCAGACACTGCTGGATTCCAGCCAAGTCCAGCTCAAACAGGATCCATCTCTCCCTAGGGTCCAAAACCTTCAACAGGCTCACAGCATGGGTTTGCAGCCCAGACAGCAATTGCTAGTACCAAGGCTGCAGCCTCAGGACCACCCTGTCACTGTGTGGTACAGGCTGCTCCCCCTTTCTCTGTGGTTGAATACCCTCACCAGGGGCTGGGACCTCCCTCAGCCCCATTCTGAACAGCTGGCTGGCCTGGGATGAGCTACATCTCACACCTCCCAAAGACCACAATATGAACGGGGACATATATGCGATGACCTACCTCCCCAGGCTCAGCAGGTTGTCCTCCCAGAGAAAGGGGTGAGAGCTAGCTGCCAGGTGCACGGTGCAGGAAGGTGAGTACAGAGATGTGCGGGCTCTGCCTGTCTCTGGTCTTGCTTCCCCCAGCTGCCTCCCTCTCCCACTTCAAAGAGCATTCAAGGGAGGGGTTCCCAGGAGGGGCGCTCAGCCCAGTGGCTGCTCTGTGGCCGCAGCTGCCTTTATAGCTGTCAGGCAGACGGGGAGGAACTCACACTTCCCACCGCTGCTCCCCCGCCCAGCCTGCTGGCGGCTGGCCGGGCGCACACTTTAACCCGCTCTGCTCCTCTGGAGTATGGCCAGACTGTCCAGCTGCCTGCTGGCTGCTGCTGCCACAGTCCAGGATCAGTGAGCGAGCCTGAGACTGGCTTGCCTTGGTCCAAAGTGACTGACCCTAATGGATCAATTAGGCTGAGGTCGTGTGGAGGGAGGTTGGCAGTGGTGGAACCGAGCCCCCTGCCCCACCCATCTGACTTCAGCTTCCAGAGAGGGCTGGAAACCATGTGATGCCCAGGCTTCTAGCTCCTGTTCACAGGGAGGACACAGAGGTCCAGACATTGCCTGTGTCCAGGCCACCCTCCGTCCTCAGAAAACAGAACTGAACAACTGAGAGATTGAGGTGCATCTGGAGATCAACCAACCAATGGCTCCAGGGAGAGGAAGAGGTGGCTACAGCCTGCTGCCTAGGAAGATTAGGTTGAGGGGAGGCACCGGGTGTTCTACAGATGTTTGGTACCCTCTCGGCTGGACCCCACAGCAGCTGGACAGCCACTTGCAAACTGGTCTCCAGAGCTCTGTCCTGCTGAGCTACAACTGGAGGACACGTTGCCTCGGTCCTATGAATCCTAGCAGACTTTGGATGACGAGTTGTCTGCTCTGACATATCCTGCTCTCCAAAGCACCCCATCCTGGAAAACAGGCACCTTCAAATGCTAAGAGATACTGAAACAACATCCCATAAGCTGACTGAGCCATTTCATCCATGCCCCTGTCTCCACAATGCAGATGACCTGATAGTGGGGACTGGAAGTCCCCCTCCCTCCCTCCCTCCCTCCCTCCCTCCCTCCCTCCCTCCCTCCCTCCCTCTGTGATGAGTTTCTTCAGCTGCCTCTTCAGGCTTCTAAGAGTTGTACCCTGGGGAAGTATTGTGTCTGTCCACCAGACAGCATCCAGAAACAAAACAACCAGCAAAACCAACAAACACCCAGCCGTGCTGTGAGGCTTGAGTTAGGTGACAAGCTGACTGGGTCTTTCAGCCTAGACCCTGATAGGGGGCAGAGGGTCAGGTCTCACTCTGTCCATGTTCAGTAGCAACCTTAAGGTATTCAGTTTCTGCTCTTTGTCCCCCTGACCTCCCCTGACCCTTATCCAGGCTCACACTGCCCCCTGGGGCCAGTAAGATGAAGCACAAACATTCTATAACCTAACATATAGCGCACACACACACACACACACACGTACACACACACATGCACATACACTCACACACATGCACATGCACACACATACACACACATGCACACACACACATACACATACACTCATGACACACACACGCACATGCACATGCACACACGCGCACGCACACGCACATTCACACGCACACACATATACACACATACATACATGCACACACATATGCACATAACACGCATGCATGCACGCACACACATACACAGGCACACACACAGGCTCACACACGTACATGCACATGCACACAGATGCACATGCACACACATACACACACATGCACACACACACTCACACACATGCACATGCACACACACATATACACATGCATGCACACATACACGCACACACATATGCACATACACACACATGCATGCACGCATACACATGCACAGGCACACACACAGAGGCACACGTACACGCACTCACACACACATGCACATGCACACGCACACACAAGCACACACACACAAACACACACACACGCACACACATGTGTGCAGGATCTCACTCACAGACCCAAATCAGATCTCCCTTATTCTGCAAGCCTCTGCCACTTCTCCTCCACCCTGACTGACTATCAAACCCTGTACACCCTGGAGCAGACCCAAGCTTTCCTGGCACTTCTGGTTCCTACATGCCCCAGTGCCAGGGTGACTAACAGTTTCCCTTGGGAGGGACCCCACAGCCAACTGACACACCCACTCAGCATCTTCCTTTGGCCTGGCAATGCACAAACCATAGCCTGAGCACTTGGAAGTCAGACCTGTGGAGACAGTGCCACTCCCTTTGTGATGCCCATCAGTATGTGGCCCCCTAGGCTCTGGCGTCCTGCACTAGCTATGCCTTCACTTCCGAATCCAAGACTCCCTGGCAGCCATGACATAACTACCTGGTCCACAATGGGCTGAAGATTTCAGAGAGATAGAAAAGATTCAACTCCTCTCCCCCACACAGGTTCCTCCCCTACTCTCTATCTTCAGTGAGTCCCCTCACACTGGTGAGAGTGAATACTCAACCACCAAGTGCCCTCAGCCAAAGATGTGTAGCATTAAACAAGTAATAAAATGTCATGATGTGCCAGGAGAAATGAACTGATAAGGAGGTTTCTGAATGGGGACATTTTGTGCCAAGTCCCGTAAATTACCTGTCCATGCAGCCCAGGAAACCATTGTGACCGTTCCTCACTCCATTCACCAAGCTCCTGGGACCCGAGGCAGTCTAGAGTCACTGAAGGAGCTGGTGGCTCTGGTCTGGTTCCTGTCTAACTCTTACGCACGTGCTCAGACCCCCAACATGCTCTGCTGAAGCTTCTTTATCTGAGGGGGATGCTCCCCACAAGGACCTATCACTTTATTTGGCTGAAATGTCCCCTTGGACTTGAGGCTGGACTCCTTCTGGGGTTCAGAAAGATAGACATTATTGAATCACTGCTCTTCCACCCACTGCAGGCTGCCCAGGAAGGGTTGCACCTTCTGGGTGACCAGAAGGTGAGAGGTAGCATAGCATGTACTAGGCTAGACCACAAAGCAGAATTCTGAGTTTCCCCACTGATCTCGTCCAGGAATGCTGGCTTTTTTTGTGAAGCCTAATCATGAAGCTCAGGTTGGGAAGCCCAAGCCTGTGGCTCAGTATAACTCCTCACGCTATTGTGGTCTGAGGTCCTTTACCCCTCAAATCAAGTCAAGGACAGGGTTAGAAGGTCTAATGTGGCTGGAGGTGAGGTGTGGCTGCCACTCCATAAACAGAAAGCTGAGGGGTTGGATACCCAAGCTATCCCTAGTCAGGGAATGTTGGTGCTGTAGACTCCTGGGAAATCACAGCTTGCCTGTGGTTGTTCTGGACACAGTAGCAAAAGCCAGGGGCATCCCATCGGACCTGCAAATCCAGGAGACAGTCCCCTGCCCAAAGGACCCATGGGCATCCCCACCTACTCTTCTACCACTAGCCCGTATCCTCTAATCCTGAGAGATAAGAGATGTGTAATAAGAAAGGATGAGAAGTAAACTTTGATGAGGCCTTTTTGGTTGGTTAGGGTTTTTGAGGTCAAACTGTAGATGTTTGAAAGTGCTTTTGGAATAGCTTTTTTCAAGCCAAATTAAATCTAGAAGCTTGAGTGCTTTATTAAAACTTAAGAGTCAGGCTATGTGTGGGGAAGATTTAAACAGTCATGTGCAAGTTCCTGGGTCCACAGAAGAACCTAGGCTGTGGCTGTCTCCTCTAGCCACATGCAACGAGTTTGCCAGGCAGTCTGGGGGTTAGATAACAGCAAGGAGTCTGGAGTTCAAACCCCAGCCCTGCTCCAGCACCCGGGTGAGAAGACAGCAGTTCTTCCCAGGGTAAGAACCAACCAATGCATGAAACAGAGGCCACAGTTCTTAGTAGAGGGCTGACCTACACGGAGACCTTCATCCTTTGCCAGCAGAAGTTCACGGAGCCGTAAAGCAGCTCTGATCTCCATGCTAGGAGTGGTAGGCCTTTGCATGGCCTTCTAGCAAGTGTTAAGGAGCTGGGGTGTCCTGAGATAGCCAAGCTCGTGCCGCCATTCACTATCCCCGGGCTGCACACAGACAGAGCCCTAAATGACTACCTAGGCCCAGGCCTCAAAGATAGAACTTGAAACCCATTCCTTCCCTCCAAGGTAACTTCGGTAGACCCCAGACAGGAATGAGGCCTCTGTGCTCTGGGGTGACCCACTGCTGCGCGCCCGGTGTTCAAAAATTGGAGGAGGCCGATACAGCAGCTGGCACGGCACTCCCGGGCTAGGCAGACAGACAGCTGTCCTGAAGCTGAGAGCTCTACATTCCATGCATGTCAGCACCTCTATAAAAACCCAGCCACTCCCTCAGCCGAGGGGCTAGGGAAGGGGGAACCAACTTGTCAGTTCTTACTCCAAGCTTTATGGCCTAGAGGCTGACCCTTACATGGTCCCACTGGGACCATGCCACCTGCTGGGCAGAGAAGGGATGCCCCCTGGTACCCTTGGTCACTGAAGCCAGGTCATTCCAAGAGCTCGCTGGGTCCATTCATGAACCAAGACATGAAGGCAACAGTTTCGGACCCTCTGGTATTAAAGGACAAAGGAGAGGAAGTGTCAGGACCAGGCAGTCTGGTATGGCTGGGTAACCCTGAGTGAGTTCTTGCTCTTCTCTGGGCTTCAGTCCTTGTTAAATACAAAGGGCAGAGGTTTTCACTTGCTGGCTGTCAGAAGACCCGTGAGGCACAGCCTGAAGACCTCTTGGCACATGGCTAGCCCTGGACAGACCCTGTGTGTATGTGTGATTTTCAAGACTCATGGGCACATCCAGTATCATGGAGAAACAGCCTCACTCTGGACCATGTTCGTGTCCTTTAGGCACTCATGGTTTGGGGGCACAGCTGTTAGGGTCCGTTGGGCTAACACACAGAGCAGGTAGGGAACTGGCAGGCAGGGGCTCCTCTGTCTGTTGCCCTTGAACCTGCCCAGGTAGACCCTTAGTACCTTCCCTGTGTCTCTAGGAGAACACCTCTTCCTAGAACAGCCCCCTGCCCTTTCTACTCCACTTACCCCAACCCCAGCCTCTGGGTAAATCACTTCCCCTGCTCCGGAGAGACCCAAGGGTTATTTCAGTCCTGTTTGAGACTGGATGCCTTCTCCAGAGTCAGCTGGTCTGTGGCCAGGCAGCCAGGCTGGGACGGGAGCCACACACATCCACCCCCTTGGAGGGCAGCTTGCAGTCCAACCTTTATATGGGGGCTCTCCTGCTGCCCTAGGCCCGGCCACCTGTCTCCTTACTTTGGAATATTCCCTCCTCAGCCCCTTCCTCTTTAATGGCTATAACATATGGATAGCTCTGCTCCACTTCCTTCTCCCCCACCTCCTTTTTTTTTCTCCCTTTCTTCCTGAAGCTTACAGCCTGGCTTGGAGTCCATAGTTGCAACACACACACACACACACACACACACACACACACACACACACACACACACACACACACTTATGCACATACCCACACATGCACACACAGAGCTATGGAATGTTTTCCTGCTTCTGGTGTTTATGGCCCTGGGACATGTGCTCCTTGACACCTCCCCAAGTACCTGACATCTAGTACTATTCCTACGACCCTTTCGAACATTCGTGGGGAGCCGAGGTTGACTTAGCACTGTGACCCGTGAGAGGAGAGGTGAGAGTCATGAGAGACCCCACCTGAGTTGCCCAGGGGCCACCACGAACCTCCCCAGCCCCCATCACCAGCATTCGTATAGCAGGGACTGGTTTTCCCATTTGGAAAGGGAACTGGCCCCTAGAAAGCCAGACTGAAGTCGGCCCCGCCTCCCTGGATTTTCATTCATTCTTTTAACAGCCATTCATTCCTCTGGTATTTGTTGAAGACCCACAAAATACAAGGTTGGGCCTGAAGGGACTGTGGCAGGGAGCCAGACAGACAAATCCACTGCTCGGGACCAACTCCAGCATCTCAATCATGGTGGTGAGTGACAGGATAGGAAGGATGTAGGGTGGGTCAGGTTGGGGGACAGGCCAGAGGAAGAGTGAAGAAACCCCTTGACTCACTACTTATCACCACAGCCTTCACCTCAGACACGCTGTCCAGGCTGGGAGCAAACCAGGCCTTAGCTGGAACCGCAAGGAACAGGAAGTGTTGTCCTGAAGCCAAAGTTAGGGGAACAGCTGCTTCTGAGAGTAGCATGTGCAAGGTCTGGGGTCACATCTAGGTACGGATATGGACAGCTTGGGGAGCTCCTCCGATAGTTAAGCTTCCTCCAGGGCCTGAGAGAATCCTGGGAAAGTCTTAGGCAGGAGAATGACAGGACCAGGTGTCTCAAGTTGAATATGTCACTGTGAGCAGGAGACACGGGCCTCAGACAACTTCAGACAAGGTGCTTCCAGAAAGGGATGTGGGAGCTGGTAGTTGAATGGGGGTGGAGCAGCCAGGCCTTCACAGAGCTTCCCAGTAAGGGTGCATTGGTCCTTGAGCCTGCTACACCCCCAGGTCTAGGCACTAGGGGGATGGAAGTAGGGATAGCCTTCTAGTCCACCCAGCCACCAACGGAACTGGAGCAGAGCAGTAAGGACAGCTCTCAGGGTCTTTGTTCAGGTGAAAGAAAAGGAGCCAGAGCCTGAAGAGTGCACGGCATGTGACGCTAGTTAAGTTCAGGCCCTGGCAGAAATCAATAATGGGGGTTGCCTCTGTTGGGAAGCAGGGAGCCACTTATCAAGAGGGCAATAAAGAAATGTCCCATCCCAGGGCACTGGGAGTGAACTCTGAGGGTTGCACAGGTAAATGCACCTGCCAGAAGCCATGAGATCATGGGTTTCAACCCTGTGCACAGTGACAGCGAGAGACACGTACCACACATAGACCCGAGAAGGAGTCGTCCTGGGAAGCTCGGACCACACAGCCATTGTTCCTTGGCCAGGGGCTGAGGGGTCCCTGCCAGACAGTTCCCCTAAGACATTTTGCAACAGAAGAAGGTGGTTTCCTGAAGTCAGCCCAAGAAGCTGTAAAAAGAGGGAATGAGAGCTTAAAGGCCAGATGACAGCTTTGGGATGGAGAGGGGTTCTGGCTGCTAACTTAAGGTAAGACACAATGTAACCAGGCAGAGACGGTTGTTGGTCAGTGGTTGTGTGAAAAGGACTGTGGGCTGATAAAAGGGGAAGCTTGTCTGCAAGTCAGAGTGACCAGAACTGGCTAAACTTTGTTTTCTCACCTCCTGCACACCTTCGATGTGTGACCCACATAGAGGCGGCAGTGGGTTCACAGGAACTTGTCCCCAAGAGTATTAATTACCTCCAAAAAAAGGAAATATGGCTGCCTTGGGGGAATTCCTCTGGAAGAAAGGGGAAAGAGGGGAGGGGGAAGAGAGAGAAAGGAGGGGGAGGGAAGGGAGAGAGAGGAGAGAGAGAGAGAGAGAGAGAGAGCGAGAGAGAGAGAGAGAGAGAGAGAGAGAGAGAGAGAGAGAGAATATTAGAGGCAAGTACATACCACATGGTGCATCAGCTGTTGAACCTTCTCCATGTGTCACTGGGCACATGCTGCCTCAGAGCACTTAAGCCCTCCTCGTGGGCGCTGCCACAGCTGCGGCAAGGGCTACTGAAGAAGAGAAGTGGGCTCTATTTTTCCCTGCCCTGGAGACCAAGGAGGCCTTCACTACCTTCTCCCCTGCCAGTGCCTTCTTCCTGGCCCATGGGGACAGTTGTAGCCAAACTGCTCCTGCCTACCCTCAGCAGCCTGGCCTTCCTCCCCACAGTGAGCATTGCTACCAAGCGGCGTTTTTACATGGAGGCCATGATCTATCTCTTCACCATGTTCTTTGTGGCGGTAAGTGGGGGGCTTAGGAGGAAGACACCAACGGAGAGGGTCATCACCACTGTCCTAGGCCAGGTGATGGGGAAACGGGATTTGGAAGAGAAAGAGTCCGGGTCTTGGGGAGCAGTGGGGCTGGTGACTAGAAAGAGAAGGTTCCTGGAGTCTGTCTTCCTCTCTGGGCCTCAGTTTCTCCATGACTGCCCGGAATTTGAGGGGGTTGGCTGACACACGTGACTGAAACCAGGCCCGTGATAACCCTATGTAAAGTAAGGACAAGTTTTGTGCTCTCCACACCCTCCTTTCTACCGACTTTGTTTCATGAGTTGCTGAGCTGAGGAGGAGGTGGGTTGAGTGAGGAGGCCTAGGAATGGACCTGCTAGGTTCAGGGGAGGTAGAGGGCCTGGGTGGATGTGACTCCAGGATTTGGAACTATCTCCACCAAGAGGGGCCAGCCACCCCCTGAGCCCTTCTTTCTCTTCCTGTTATGTGTCTGGCCGGCTGGCTGCCTCGTAGTTCTTTCTCCACTCTGTTCCCAGGCAACAGTACTGGGGTGATTCCTCCGTCTTTCAGGGGCATGTCTGGCACTGGGCCAGCCTTGCTGAAGCCTTGTGTCTGGGTCTCTGCTCCCCCCCCCATGTGTCTTTCCCTCTCTGCTTCTTTTGCTGGTTCTGTGTCTAGTTTTCTCCCAGCCTCTATCTCTTCCTGCCTGTGTCCAGCTTTTTGATGTCTACAGTTACACTCCCCCAGGGAGTTCACCCTCCTCTTCTCCCTGGTCCACTCTTGCCTGGTTTCTTTTCTTGACCAGAGCTTCTGCGTCTCCCTGGCTTTATCTATCTGCCCATTCAACTTGCTTCTTTCTATCTAATTATATATGTATCTATCATCTAGCCATTTATCATCTGTCTCGTTCTATGTATCTGTCCATCATCCAAGTGTCTGTCATCTATCTCTCTGTCTTCTGTCTATTATCTGCTAACTAACCATCTCTCCCTGTCCATTCCACTGCCCATCTATACCCTCTCTCTGTGGAAAGGCCTCCTCTCACTCTGCTGTCAAGTCCTTCTGAGAACCTCTCATGCTGGCCCTCACCGCTATCCTCTAACCAGAGGTCACGCCATCTCTTTCATTGCTCTGTAGCCTTTGTTTCTCTCTCATCACTCTATCCCTCTCTAGTTCGCATGGTGTGAGATCCACACACTGGTAGGATACATGCTTAGGGTTGGCGAGAAACCTGCTCGTCTCTTCCTTAGAGCAGAGCCAAACTTTTACAGACTAGCACCCTGTCCCTAGGCCTGCCCTTCCTACAGCAACTCTCAGCAAGGCAAGAGCATGGAGTAGGTGAGGGTATCCAGCTGGCTCTCACTGCCCGAGGCCACGAGCTCACACAAGTGTGCTCACATACGGCTCCATATCCTAAGTCAGCTGCCACGGCTTCCCAGTGGTGGGAGAAGCCACCAGTGTGTGGGGGCTGAGAACAGCGGGGGAGGGGTTAGCACCTGTCTACCTCCGGACTGCGGTGGCCCCATGGGTAACAGTGAGTTTTCTCAAGGAACTGGAAACTATGGCTCTTGAGTTCACGTTAGGAGGGGGGAGGACATTAGACCAATGACAAGTCACAAGGCAGCAACCAGGGTGGGGTTGGACTCAGCATCACCCATGAGCCTAGTGTAGTGATTTGGGTTTGGTAGAAGAGGAAACTGAGACTCAGAGAAGCTGGAGCCACCAATGTCACCATGAATATTCAAGTTCCTGGTCTGCCCACAGTACTTTGTCCCACACTGTCATTTGTTCCTCATGAGACCTGGACAAGGTCAGAGCCAAGATGACACCCCAAGGTCAAGGACAGAAGCCAGGGTCTTGTCCCTAAGGCCCATGTTAGAGATAGCCCAGCAAATCGCAGTCCCCAGTTAGCTCACCCCTGTCTGCCCGGGTCTAGGCTGGCCTACAGCTGCCTCTGCTCTGGCCTTGGAGACCCACCCTACTCCACCCCACCCAGAGTGGCAGGGCCAGCTGTCTCTTATGACAAATGTCCTCTGGTGTCCAAGCCACAATCTGTTCCTCACAGAGTTCTGCCTTCCACATGGCTCCTCTCGGACCCTCCGTGACAGCTACCAGTTGTGTGGTGTGCTACTGCTGTCGAATGTAAGAAGAATGACTCTTGGTGTCAGTTACACGGGAGCGGATCTGGTTCATTCCAAGGAGTGCTGCCCTCTCCTATTCTAACCTGACAGTCATCTAATCTAAAAGCAGGCTCTAAATTAAGGATCTTGGACAACAGCGTCCTCTCTAAATGCTGAACGGCACAACAAACAGGGTCAAAAGAGTGAGGGATCCGAGTCTTAATCTTTTATGGGAGACAGCTGTTTCTCTGGCCCTTTGACTTGGTAACACACAAATCCGCAATCAGCTCTTATCAGCGTATACCCACATGTTGCTTTCAACACGTTCTCTCGCTGATTCTAACACACGTGGTCTTAGATCCCGTCATCGCATCGCACACAAACATACACTCTCCTAAGTCAGGGGCATGAACAAAGACTGGGGTCCTACGTCAGAAACACAAAGTTGATAAGATGGATCGAAATGCTTCTCTCAGAGGTGAGCCAGCTCTGACCAGCATGAGCACATTGTTCTAAATGACCATACAGCACATGCTCACTTGGGGTCAGGTTGCAGGGAAGTTCGATTAATGAAGGCAAACAGCATTTCATTCTTGCAATGCGGGAATGCAAGTCCCCTCGCAAGCCTCACAGAAGAGGTGCTCTCATGCCATTGGACAGGAGGGGACTGAGAAACTCATCTCTAGCCTGGGTCCCTCTGCCAGATCTGCTGAGCTGACAGCAGGGTTGGGGCTCCTGCACACCCTGCTGTGTCCTATTCTGGTCCCAGCTGGACCAGATCTACCTGCCTCTGGAGAGGGAGGGTCCTCATCACTGCCTTGCCCCGGCCTCCTCAGGCAGGAGGTGCCCCAGGGAAGTTCACAGTCACACAGGTTAACACACGCATGCACGCACGCACACAAAACCTCAGGGCCTGAGGACAGTTAGATCCCTTGCTGTAAAACCTGCTCCTCTGTCTTTCAGAAGTAGGCAGGTATCCTATGTTGGGATCCAGCCTAAGGAGGCTCTTCTGCTCCTCATGTGGGAAGGCGTGGATGTTACCCAGAATCTCACAGTGAATAAGTTTTACTCATTCATGGGGGTCTATACAACAGAAGGAAGCACAGACGTCACAGATGATGGGCTCAGGTAGAGTCAGGTGATGTAGTTCTGCAAGGACCCTGAAGAGCAGAATCCCCTCCCAGAGCTGAGTCCCTTTCTCCTCCACATGAATACCTTGGTCTGGCCCAACCTGAAGCTTGTCTTCCCCTGAGCTCATTCTAGTTGGTTAGCCTCCTCTTTACCAATATCCCTTTTAAAGAGACAGGACCCAAAGCTTGGGCAGCCCCAAAGCCGAGTGGGGCCGACCCAGCACAGAGGCTGGACCACCTCCTCCCTTCCACTGGATGCTCTCTGTTGATTGACAGAGAGCCACTTGCAACCGTGATCGGCAGGAGGTCTCTGAGCTTCTAAGTCAACCCTGTGTGCTTGACTGACACATCCATCATCCAGGGTCCCCAGCTCCCTGTGGCGGTGCCCCTGCTGCCTCCAGACAGGCTGTTTTCCAGCTTGCCTGCTCCCTCCTGCTGAGCTGGGCTTACCAAGAGCCGACTGTGCTGGCTGCTGGGCTTGTTTGTGCTGGTCCCACTTGTCAAAATAATTATGTCATGTAATTAAATATTACTTAAAATGATGAAATGAGAAGCCAAGGGAGAGCGAGCTCTTTCCTGTAAGAAATAAGTTGTCTGCTTGGAAATACTTCATATAGAACCTTTTGCTTAAAAGCCAATCTATTCAACTACAAGTTGGGGACACACCTGTTGGAGGATGGGGGAGAGAGGAACCGGAGAGTCAGGACCAGAGATTGCTTGGGGGAGTCTAAGGTCTTCCTCCTTTTTGGAGAGACAGGGGTCCTGATAAAGGGCTCCTATGGGAAGAATCGATGCTGGAAAGTGTGCACTTTCAGTCAGCCAGGGGCAAAGGGTGTAAATTGTCTTTCAGGATCCCCTTCTGAGCATGCTTCCCACCAGCCTTGGGCCAGTAGTGAGTCTGAAAGTGATATTTACAAAGCCTTCTGCGCTCCCAGGCTAGATGGACTCCCCTGTTTAATCTCCATGAGGGGAGAGTCCAGCCGTGTGCTCGGATAAGAGGAGCCCGAGGCGTGAAGCCATTAAGGGCTCACAGAGAGTGAGGGGCCTGAGGCTTGGGACCGGTTCTCACCCATTCCTGGGCTGCCCACTGCCTGCTGACCTCGTGTGATTCCCCCCGCAGTTCTCCCATGCCTGCGACGGGCCTGGCTTGTCCGTGCTGTGCTTCATGCGCCGTGATATTCTGGAGTACTTCAGCATCTATGGGACAGCCCTGAGCATGTGGGTCTCCCTGATGGGTAAGTGGCCATCTTTGCTAGTCCCAAACACCAGCCAGCACCCAGCCCAGCTCTGAGATCCTCTCCCTCCTCACTGCTTTGCAGAGCTTAATCTACTAAAGACACACATTTCTCAGATGCCTGCGCTCTCGTTCTCCCAGTCCTTATGTGACTCCAGTAATTAGCTCCTGTGACATTTAAAAAGCAGAAGCACACAGGGAGGGGTCAAAGGCAACCCTGCCTTCAGCCCTACCAAGACCATCACTGCCCCGGGTTCAGGGACTTAGCCTCACAGAACGTCCTCCAGACTCACCGGAGCGTTTGCCCTGAGGGGTCATCTCAGCTCTGTGTGCTGTTTAGGAAGGTAGACCATTCAAAATCCTCACCTTGGACCTGGTGGGTCACTTGCCCTTGGTTCCATCTCCAACATTGCGGATTTTTGAAAGAGAAAAAAGGAAGATACGGAGGAAAGAAGAAATTAAGAACAAAGGAAAGAAGGAAGGGAGGAAGACTAGGAAGGAGGGGAGGAAAGGAAAGGGAAAAAAAAGGGAGAAACTGAACAAACTTACTCTTGTCTCTCAGGGATGCCGTTACAGACGGCCCTTCCTGAGACTCAGACCTATGTACCCCTCACTAGTCTTAAGACTTTTGTCCCAGGATTCCCAGGAAATGCCAGTCACTCAATCTACTGGTAAATTTCAGCCACCCTGCTCCAGGAAAGCCGCATCCCCCATTTCCTCCATATAACCAAAATTCAGACCTTGTGGAGACCAGGCTGGACCTTGGTGTCCTACGGACTGAGAGGGCATCCCAATAGGTTCCCAAGAGTGTAGGCACAGCCATGTGGAAGGGAGCTGCTCACCTCTGCTGTGCCTCTCCCCAGCACTGGCCGACTTTGATGAACCCCAGAGATCGACCTTCACGATGTTTGGTGTCCTTACCATCGCCGTGCGGACTTACCATGACCACTGGGGCTACGGGGTGTACTCTGGTCCCATAGGCACTGCCACCCTCATCATTGCAGTAAAGTGGGTGAGTACTTCTGGTTTCTCAGCTGACAGGGCTCAGGGAACCTGCATTTGTCCCCTGATCTTTGTTTCTCCTATATCCCCACATCCTTATGTGCAGGTGAACTAACAAGAATTGGGCCAAGACCCCTAGACTCCCTAAAAATGGTGACTTGTGCTTGAGCCCCACGCCCTGCTGGCTCATTGATAATTAATTACTGGCCTTGAGTAAAGGCAAAACTCCTTTTCTCTTGACCTCTGCTCTGCATCCAAATACCCACACAGAATGCTTCTAAGCACGGGCATAGACGCGGTTTCTAATGTACCCGGAAGTGAGGAGACCTTTCATCATCATGACTGTTACTGTCAATGTTTTTATCAATATAAGTATCACCACCATTATCATTCTGAGAGACGACACTGCATGCAGGTATGATATACCAGTTTGGAGAGCAGCTAGGTTAATCTGGACAGTCTTCTCGAAGGAAACAAGCCTTGGAAATGAGTCTCACGAGGAAGGAAGGTTTGAGGTGGGGTGAAGCCAGGTTTTCAATAAGACTTTCCCTGGAGGAGGGCCTGGGGAAACATCTACTCTGCTGTATAGACTCCTAACCTCCCTACGATCTCAAGGCCCCCATGCCTCCAAGGCCTAAAATCCACCTAAGTAGGCTGGCCAACACGAACAAGGCTCCCAATAGCAGGATAGACCTAGGGATGCTTCCTGAGCTCTACCCAGAGCAGTTAGGCCCAAAACACAGACCTTCCAAGCCAGCAGGCTTCAGACCAAGCCGACAGCAGCCAGGCCTCTAGTCCGAGACCCTCTGCTACCTTATACAGGAAGCACCACTTGGGATCTCAGAGTTTCCCGGAAGTACAGCTATAGCAGGGCGGATCAGGACATGCGGTACTGGAGGACGGGGGACCTCCGATCCATCTTCAGCCAAGTGGGGACAGGTAAAGTCAGGCAGGAAGCTTCCAGGCCATGTCCTATTGGGCTCTGAGGAGCACAGGCTTATTCTGACTTAGGCTAAGGATGGGCCTGAAGTGCACTGAGCCCCGCAGCCTAACCTGGAGCCCCAGTAGGCAATGGCAGCTGCACTTGACTTTGCAGGGGGAGAAGCTTCCAACCCACTCCAGTTCGAGGGGCTGGAGCTGGCCCTGTCTGACCCTGGGGGCCGAGGTGTTGGGGTTCCGAACGGTTAGTTAACAAGCTGGAATGCATAAACACGAAGGCTTGCTTGGATAGCTGCCTCCTCGTCCTGCTGACTGGGTTTTAATTAGCCAGGATAGCATACATGGGCCGGTGTCCCCCACTAAACGCCGACCTTCCCAGGTCTCTGGTGAGAATGGGAGTGAGAGGCCGCAGCCACCCACGCCTGGGGCACAGAGCCCATCTCCTAGACCTTAGATATGCTGGTGGCTTCGACTTACTTCTTAGTTGAGGAGAAGAAGCTGAGTGAAATGGAAAATAGGAGTTCCCCATGGGTGATCTTCACTTTCCTTCCCCTCTCTGGGGCCCCAGTGTTAGAACTATGAGATTGACGGCCACACTGCCCACACTCGGGCGAATTGGCTGTACCCATGGCACCGACACAGTTCCCTGGGACCTCCACTCCTGTTAAGTGATGGCAAGTTTTAGAACACTTGAGACAGCACCTTACCTTCCCTCAGAGTGGCAAAGGTTGCCCTGGTTTGCATGATGAGGTCATTGACGGCCTTTGTGTTTGCAATGCATTTAGTGAGGTGTGCAGTCAGGGCCGCTGTCCTGTGCCCACTGTGCGTACCTGAGCTGTATTAATAACGACCTTCCCCGCTGAACCCTGGACAATTCTGAGTCTAAAATACCTTTGGGCCCCAAGGGTGTGAGTTCCAGTGAGGAACCCACAGGGCATCCCATCTTTCCCATGTAACGCCTCACCTTACCAAGCTTGAGCACACACCGGACCCTCACGTAAGGCCTTGGGGCCTGCAAAACCGCGGTTAGTGGAAGGAGACCCCTCAGCTGGTAAAGCTGCTCATATTTGCCACTGAAGTGTCAACGACCACCTCACAAGGGCAGTGGGGGACCCAGGGAAAGTTGGCCCAGAGATTCCAAGGCCTATCACTCAGGCATACAGAGGGATGGGGGTGGTAGAAGACAGCAGTGGGATCGTGCCCAGACAACCCATGGAGGGATCCTTTCCTGTACTGCGCCCCAAGAACCTTGACGTTCCCACCTTGTGCCTGCAGCTGAAGAAGATGAAAGAGAAGAAGGGTCTGTACCCCGACAAGAGCATCTACACCCAGCAGATAGGTCCCGGCCTCTGCTTTGGGGCCCTGGCCCTGATGCTTCGCTTCTTCTTTGAGGTACCTGGCCTGTGGGGGAGGGGAACAAGCCTTCTGGGTTTAGCAGGGAGGATAGCAGGCTGTCTTCACGTCGAGGCCCCAAGTTGTAGATTCTGTGCTGTTGAAGATGGTACTTGCCATCCCCAGTGTTCCAGCATCATAGCCTGTGTGGACAAGTCAGGCCCTGCAGACTTTAGGATGCATGCGTGTGCAGAAGTAACCAGGAGCTGGTTCCCAGCACCAGCGGACAGGGAACAGAGGAGAGCAGCAAGCCTTTCTGCTGTATTCTCGGGGTGGGACGGCTGGCAGAGGCACCAGATGGCTGAGTTTAGGGAAGGGGTAGAGGCCCTGACTGACTCGTTCTCCTCCACAGGAATGGGATTACACCTACGTTCACAGCTTCTACCACTGTGCCCTGGCCATGTCCTTCGTTCTGCTGCTGCCCAAGGTCAACAAGAAGGCTGGGAACGCAGGGGACCCCGCCAAGCTGACCTTCTCCACTCTCTGCTGCACTTGTGTCTGACAGTAGCCCCCCTGCTCCAGGCCCCTGCCTTCCTGTCTGGCAGCCCTGCTGTCTCACCCGGGATACTTCCTACACTTTCCCAGTGGAGTGTCCATGAGGAATGGCCTCCTCTGCACCCCGAGAGACCAGCAGGGCTGCTGCAGTCGGCGAAGTGCTGCTTAGGGACCCACGAATTCTGTGTTCACCAGTTGTTTCACTCTATTCAGGAAAAAAAAAAAGAGAGAACTTTATCCCCCAAGGCTGCATAACCATAGGTGTGCCTGGCAGAGCTCTAGGCCAATCAATATTGGCCCCAAGTCGCAACCCAGCAGCATACACAACAGCAGCATACGGGTTATCTATTTCCCTGCCTGCCAGGATTGTCTGCCTTCCCTAGGAAACTGGGATTGCCCTTTCTACCCCCGCCCAGGCCCTGAAATCTCCCCGTTTCGGGAGCTGGACCCAGTGAGCCCAGCTCCAGTCTGGACCCAGGCTTGGTGCCCCTGCCTGAGTCCCATCCCTTCAGCACATTTTTCAGTCGAGCCATTCACAGTAAACTCTCGATCAGTCACTAGTCGTTAGCTTCCCCCGACATACATCCTAGTTCCTGGAACGAGTCTGCGTGCCGAGTGTGACAGCTCTAGTCTTGGAGGAGTGCCTGTGCTCAGAGTAAGCAGCTGGCCTAAGGCCAGGGGCTGGTAGACACAGGGCTGAGTCTGCTGCTGGCCCAGGTACCTGGGCTGCAAACAGGGTATACTGCTGGCTTACGCTACACTGTCCTGAAACTTCCTCTGAGGCCCTGAGGGAAAGGTGGGTGCAGTCAACACCCCTGAACCAGGCATTACTGGGACGGTGCTAGGCTGTGGGCAGTCCTGTCTATGACAGCCTGGGGGTCAGGGCATGGCAGGACACGGCAGCCACAGAGCAGCTCTCAGACATCACCTCACAAGTCTAAATCTCCCCAACACCCCCAGCATCCCCTTTCCCAGTGACCCAAGGCCCAGCTGTCAGCAGGAAGTTACCTACACCTGTCTGGGACTTATTGATGTTTCCAGATGCTGTAACCTCCAGAGCAGCTACCCACATGCAGTCCCCACCCAGTAGGCAGCTGGCAATCTTTCATGAGTCACCTCCTGTCCCTCTTCAGGAAGCCAGCTCTGCCGCTTGCCTTGAGTGTTCCTCTCTTCCCGGCTGACCGCCCCAGCCAAGCCTCCTGGATGCCTACCTCCATAGTGACCACCCACAACTCTCTGGATCTCGGGCATCTCTACCCACCCTTTCCAGGCCTCCATCACTCCAGGCCCTGGTAGTAGACAGAGCTTACCCATGAGCCTCATCCCATCCCTGGCCCCAGAGCCTTTTTTAATGATAGAGCATCCCATGTTATCACAGAGCACCTCAGGGTGTTCAAACCTGGCTCCTGGGACTAGGCCTCCCTTATCAGGTAAGAAAGACAAGGTCGCATAGTCTGGGCTCTGGGACTCCTCAGGAAAGGAGCAGAGGGCTGGAGAGACTGCTCAGTGGTTATGGCTACTTGCTGCCCTTACAGAGGATCCAGACTCAGTTCCTAGCACCCGCGTGGTGGCTCACAACCATCTGTAACTCCGGTTCTAGAGGATCTGATCAGATCTCTCTTCTGGCCTCCAAGGGACCAGGCACACATGTGGAACACGTGCGCACTTGGAAGCAAACGCCCACACGCAAAACTTAAAAAATTAGTGAATCTAAAACAGCTAAAATAAAGTAAAACAAACAGACCACAGACAGAACCCCAGAAGGGGGAGCAAAGGGACAGAGTGGAGTCAAGGCTCTGAGATATGGAGGCCTCTTTCTCCTTACTGCTCGGTCCTCGTCTGGCCTCCAGTCAAGTACAGGCACCCGTCACACAGGCCCCACATACCCACAGGCGACATACACACACATACTTTAAACACATATCTCATGGGCCCAAGCACCAACCAGAAAGACACAGGGCATCCTGGAGCTCAGTCTTCCAGAGGACAGACTGCCAAGTCAGAGCTGGGCATCCCAAGTGAGAGGAGACAAGTCAGGTCCGGGGCCCCTCCGGAAGCAGATGTCTGCAGAGTGTCCCCAGTCTATCCCTTCTCTGTCCCACCCCCAATCCCAGCAAGCAATCCTGCCTCCAGCTCTGCAGCCGCTCTTGGCAAACTGGAGGCAGCAAGATGCCCTTGAGTGGGGAGGGGCCACGGGTGACCGAGCCTAAGGGCCACACTCACAGGCTCTCCCTGATGATGCTGCTGGTTTATGAGAGCCTTCTGGGCACCCGGCCAAGTCCGTAAGTCACAGAAGATTAGGAGGCACACTCCTGCTCTTAGTCTAGCCACCGCAGCATGTGCCTGGCTCTAGGGCTCCAGATGTAGCCTTAGCCTCCCCTCGGCTACTGTTCAGGGGCCCTGGGCACAGTCCTGAGTCCAGTTTGCAAATGAGGACGCTGAGGACCAGGAATGCTAGTGACACAAGACAGTGGATGAAGACCTAGCAATGGCTTCCCCCAGTCTCTCGGGCTGTGGCTTCCTCCAAGGTCTACACCAACTTCTTGGGATGCCAGCCAGGGTCAGGAAGGGAAGGTTGGAAGAGATGAGCCACCACGCTCTCCAGTGGCCACCGAGACTTTAAATTTAGCAAGAAGCCAATGACTCTGAACCCTGGTGCTGTCCATCCCAGGGTCTCCATGTCCTTGGAATTTGGGAGTCACATGGCACATGGAGCCAAAGAGGGCTTCCAAGGTCACTCAGCCACTTAGGACTCTGAACAGAACTTCCTCTCCTGTCTTGCATGATAGAGAGATCCAAAAACATACACCCGGACATCCCTATCTCTAGAGTGCTTAGAACAGCTACTCTGGGTGCGCCTAGGAGTTGAAAAGTCACACTGCCTGAGGGAACCTACTGTAAGAATAGAGGGAACTCTCCCGGCACAGCTGACCGTATGCACAGTGATTACCGGTAAGCGAGTCAGAGCTCTGAGTAGCAACTTCAAGTTAAAATACCCATGAACAGGACCGTAGGTGCCAGGGTACGTCTGAACTCCAGGTACTTAGACACACACACACACACACACACACACACACACACACACACACACACACACACACGCATGCACGCACGCACGCACGCACGCACACATGCACACACGCACACATGCACGCACACAGGCACACGCACACACTCAAGACAAGGGGCAGAAGCAGGGAGTCTAGGACTCCCAGATCTGGTTGAGGCTTCCCTGACAGGATATGGTTAGAAGGGTGGGGCCCTCCTCCCAGTCTGTCTGTCACTTCTAAATCTGGGAAGATATGTGAGTACGGAACCGTCATAGCTGTCCTGGGCCTGGGCACGACCACACTCATCTCAGTGTCCAGGGAAAACCCTCCGTTAAGTGTGCACACATACCCTCCTGGTACACCCTCTTGGGGCCCCACTCCGCAGAAGAGTGTGCCCTACCTTGGACAGCACAGCAAATGGAGAGGGATAGTATAAACATTTACAGCGAGATAGACACAACATCCATTGTACAGCAGCCTGGCTTCCCCCAGCAGGGGAGAGAGAGCCTGGGCGCCCGCCAGGACCTGCACGCAGAGGTGTTTTTGTCTGAGGCAGTCTGCGTGCTGCCTGCCGCCTGCCTCTGTCAGTCGGCTACTGACATTTCCTGTGTCTGTGATTCCCTTCTTCAGGAAGAGATCTGAAACCCAAAACTTTTATTGCCCCTTTAAAAGGGCTTTACAGCTCCCCACCCACTTCACAGACGGTCCTGCTGGAGGAACTGGGATTGTAGTTAGGGGCAACATGCTGGGCACTGGGTCTCTGTGGGCAGGCCAACCACAGGGTCTTGGCTGAGGAGGCCCAGAAGGAAAGAGGAGAGGGGGGAACTGAGGAGCTAGAATGGCCCTCGGCAGCAGGAATAGGCTAGAGGCTCCATGTGTCCATCCCGCTGGCTGGTGAGCTGGTTAGTTAGGCACATGCATGGGGACCCAGGACCACATACCCCACCATCTTGGCGGACCTCAGCCCCTCTACCCTACCTCTGCAAACTATTTACCTTGAAAAATAGGAACAGTAGCCCCAACCTGTCGTCCCTTGGAGACAGTTAAGTCAGAAACAGGCTGATTTGGAAAAGTGTTAGGAAATTAAAAAGAATCAGAAAGAAGAGGGCTGGGCAGATGGGCATAAGATGTAGAGCGATCCACACAGGTTGGGATCGAGTCCGTTCTATAACCTCAGGCAGATGTCGTGGGTTCTCTGAGCATCAGTTGCCTCAGGTTTCCCATTTTAACAGAATTCGACACATTTAAATCTTCTCAAGATTAAATGAGCAGACAGGGGCTGAGGAATGGTTCAGTAGGCTGAGGTGCAATTGTTCGTCCATATCAGGATTGTTTCATTATGTTACTTGTGTGAGTGTGAGTGTGTGTGTGTGTGTGTGTATGTGTGAGTGTTTGAGTATGTGTGGGTGTGTGTGTATGTGTGAGTGTGAGTGTGTGTGTGTGTGTGTGTGTGTGTGTGTGTGTGTTGTGAGTGTGTGTGAGTGTGTGTGTGTGTGAGAGTGTATGTGTGTGTGTGAGAGTGTATGAGTGTGTGTGAATGTGTGTGTGTGAGTACGAATATGTGAGTGTGTGTTAGACTGTTGTGTGAGTGTGTGTGTGAGTGTGTGAGTATGTGAGCATGTGTGTGTAAGTGTGTGTGTCTGTGTCTGTGCGTGCGCATGTATGTGAGAGGGGGGATGTGGACACACACATGCCACAGCACAAGTGTAGAAATCAGAGGACAACTTTTAGGAATTGGTTCCAGGGATTTGGGGATTGAATTTAGGCCATTTAGGCTCACAGAGCAAGGGCCTTTACCCCCTGCCACCTCCCAGTACCCCCTTCACACGGTTCATTTCCCCTCCCCTTCTCCTTTGAGAGGGTGGCAGCACCCCTCTGGGTATACCCAGTCCCTGGCCCATCAAATCCCTGCAGGCACAGCCTCTCCCCCTGAAGCCAGACAAGGCAGTCCAGCTAGAAGAATGTGTTCCACAGGCAGGGCACAGCTTGAGGGACAGCCCCAGCTCCAGTTGTTGGGGGATCCAATGAAGACTGAGCTGCACGTCTGCTACAGGTGTGCATGTGTGTGCTTGTGTGGCCTTGCTGAGGAAGTGCATCATTAGAAGTCAGAGAACACCCTCAGGTGTCAATCCCCAACGTCCACCTTGCTTGAGACAGGGCCTCTTTGCTGTTGGATGCTCCGTACACCAGGCTGTCTGGTCTGTGAGCTTCCGGGGTTTCTCAGTTTCTATCTCATAAAGTCTCGCTGTAGGGATGCTAAGTTTGCAGACTGGCACTACCACATTCAGCTTTAAAGTGAGTCCTGGGGATCTGAATTCAGGGACAGCAAGCACGCCGCCTACCAGGCTACCTCCTTAGCCCTTTAAAATGCTTGCCAATGGGGCCATTACCTATTTTCATGATCAATGGTCCCTTAGGCTCAGGCATTTGAATACTTGGTCTCCATGTGGTCCACTGTTTAGGAGGGCTAGGGGGTGTGGCCTTGCTGGAGGCAGGATTTAGAGCATTTAGTAACCCTGTTTTCAGTTCCCTCTCTCTGCTTTGCGATCCTGTCTCCTGCACCATGCCTGCCACTTGCCGCCAACCTCATCATGTTGGATTCTCATCTCTCTGGGACCATAAGCCAAAAGAAACTCTCTTAGTTTGCCTTTGGCCATGGTGGGTTCTTTTTCTTTTTCTTTTTAATCACAATAGCAGAATAACTAATACAATTGTCAAAGACAAAACATGGGTGTCTGTTTGTTTGTTCTAAGAATTAAATTGAGTATTCTTCCTACTGGGAGATATCACCCCAGCGGAGGTACTAAACGTCCCATTTCCCAAGGAGTCAACATGCTCTAAATTCAGAATTTTAGACTGAATGACTGAGGAAGGCTGCCTGGAAAATGAGGGCTGGTACTAAATTGAGAAATGCAGGGGGTGAGCTTTGCTCATGGCTGTTCTGGGGATAGTGAAAAGACTCGGTCCCAGGGTCCAAAGGGAGGGAAGAGTCTGGCCTGAGTGAAGATATGGGCAAAAGTGGCCAGAAAGAGGCATAGTTAGATGCCACCCCCCAGAGCCTGCTCAGGCAGAGAGGAGGAAGTAGAGGCTTCCTGGATGATCTGTACATGGTGCAGAGCACCCCGGGCCTCTGTTGCTGGTGGTACAGGAGGAGATGTATACACACAGTGTCTCTCAGCCTGGGCCCCAGCCTTCCCGGGCTGTCCTCTACTGGGAGTACTGGGGCCAGTTGTTCCAAAAGTTTGTGGGGCAGCTCGCTTTACAAAGCATCCTGGCCACGGTCTCCTTAGCGCCTTGCTTCCCTGAGCCCTTTATGGAACAGGAGGAAGAGGGAAGAGAGATCAACACAGAGCTGCTTATAACACTCAACGGGGTATCATGCCCCACCAGGCCGGGGACACTTGACACCTGGGGATGCCTGCAAGGGTAGCTGCTATGAGGACATCATCTTTGCAGTATGGCCCCATGCCCTGGAGTGACATGCCAATGACTGGGTGACGGAAGATGGATTCCCTCAGCCTTGTGAGGGTGGGCTTCGCCCATGGGATGAGCCAATGAGCCACTCACTGCAAAGGCCTCGCCTTTGGCCCACCTAGGCCTGTGCGTTCTCTGGCAGCAGAATGGAACCAGCTCTGAAGTGCCCACTCCACGGTCCCCAGCTCCTCCAGCGGTAGAACTTTGGGCCACACAAGGAGGCAGTGGAGGTAGAGGGCTCCCTCGGCACATCCAGAGAATCCATCCTAACTCTATGCCAGGGACCCATGGAACACCATCTCGTAGGCACCAAATTGCAGCTGTGTTTTGTTGTGAACCCCACCTCTGCGAGCAGCGTGCATTGTGGGACATAGAAAGGATAGGGGCTCTGCTCTATCCACAGGAGGGCCCCTTGGTAGGAGCTGCTGCCGGACAGCTGAGTGCCGGCTGCATGTTCACAGTCAAGTAGGCAGCCTGGCAAAGGCAGGAAGTTGCAAGGGGAAGAGAAACGAGCGTGGCACTTGGTTGGCCTGGCTGGGCCTCCCTTACTTTTCCCTTCCCTTCCGGAAGCTGAGCCTCCCTCACTTTCATTGGGTTTTGTTTTCCTAACAGCTTAGCCAACTGGAGATTGATGGCACTGGGTCACTGCTGGAGCCAGGCTATCAGGTGGCTGCGACTACATCTGGAAGATGTTCCAGCAGACAGATAGACAGACAGACAGACAGATACACACACACGTGTGAGCACACACACACATAGAGACAGACACACACACATACACAAACATACACACACAGACCACATATATGCATGCATGCACGCACACATGCACACACACAGACAACACACACACACACACACACACACACACACACACACACCCTCAGCAGCAGTCAGCCACAGAATGACAGCTGATAGGCACTGCCTCCAGCTGCATACTCCTGAGAAGCAATGACCACAGATCTATCTGCTGGAGCCTTTGAGATGAGGAGAGAAGGAGCAGGCTACAGAGCATCACTCTGTCTCCAAGCCCCCAGAAATCACAGGACAGCAGGGACAGGAGACACCACACTTCAGGATAACTCAGAGGCCCTGGATGTCGGGCTCCTCACTCCTACAGACATACTGCACCTCAGGATCCACACCTTCCCTAGCATCATGGGCACTCCACAGTGGACTGCATCCCTGAGAGGGCATCGGTAGCCTCATTGAGCATCTCAGATATCTCACTTTGATGTACCTGAGACCACAACCTGACAGAGTCACAACTGGCCCTAGCGGGAGGGCATATCTGGTCCTGTCCCTTGCCCCTGGCCCTACAAGTGGAAGAAGACATTGCTATGACAATCTAAGCTATTGTGATTGCTTAATGGATGGGGAGCAGTGGGAGAAGTTGGCTGTCAGGTCTGTGCCATTGCCTGGGCAGTAGTTCCTCCCTTGGACAGGAACTCCAGTGTCCCCTCTGGCCTGGCGCATGGCAGGCAGCACCCTGCAAAGTCACAACCGAGAGCGTGAGCAAGGAAGCAGAAGTGGCCACAGCCACATGCCACAGTGGGCAGCATGGGCTCACCAGGCCTGCGACTTGGGTGTGTGAGCTGTGTGGATGGTGTCTCTCTTGTCAGCTAGCTCCCTAAAGGACTGGGTGGCCCTCGTTTAAATGTCACTGCGATGTCTTCCTTACAGTCAGAAAAGGGAATTCCCAAGACATTTTACCAATGTTAGTTGTTACTCACTTCTAAGCAGAACCGAGGTCTGAGACTGGAAGCCAGTTCTTCAAAACAGTTACCTGCTTGTGACCCACATGTGGCTTTCTCTCTTAACTGTCAATGTGACCCCAAAAGAACTGCATGGTCTTCACACCGAAGAGTCCTTTTATTTGTGTGTGAGTGTGCTTCTGTGTGTGTGTGTGTGTGTGCATGTGTATGTGCATGTGTGTGGGCATGTGTGTGTGCGTATGAGTGTGCATGTGTGTGTATATTTGCATGTGTGTGGGCGTGTGTGTGTGCGTATGAGTGTGCATGTGTGTGCATGTGAGTGTGCATGTGTGTGTGCATGTGAGTGTGCATGTGTGTGTGCATGTGAGTGTGCATGTGTGTGTGTGTGTGTACATGTACCAATGAACATAAATACTTATAGATCCAGAGAAGGGTGTCAATTCCCATAGTTACAACAGTTATAAGCTGACGAATATGGGTGCTGGGAACTAAATTCAGGTCCCTTCAAGGGCAGTTCATGCTCTTAACTACTGAACCATGGCTCCCACACCATCTTGACTGCTAAGCCATCTCTCTCACCCCTGTTCTCCACACTCTGTGTGAGATTCTCACCATATATATTTCTCATGTTGCATGAATCTATATTTTCTTCATGAAAATGCTTGCTTCCTGCCAGTGACTGGGAGAGGGCTTATGACTCCTGCTCTGGAAAAGAGACCCTTGACAACAAAGGCTTTCCATGCCGGGTGTGGTGGGACTTGGAAGGGAGAGTCAATAAGATCTCTAAGAGTTCGAGGCCAACCTGGTCTACACAATGAGCTCCAGGACAGCCAGGGCTGCATAGTGAAACCCTGTCTCAACAAACAAGGACTGTGAGTGGCTCAGTGGGTAGAGGGGCTTGCTGTGGAAGCCTGAATTTAATCCCCAGAAACCGTATGAAGGTAGAAGGGAGAGAACTGAGTCCACAGAGTTGTCTCTGACAGAGATGCACACATGAACGCACTCACACTTACATACCACATACACCACCAGCACTACCACCACCAACAACAAAAATAAGGTAGAAGGTCATAGAGAAGGACAATGTGGAACACTGGCCTCCACACCCTCAGACATACGTGCATGTATGTGTATGCGTGTGCGTGTGTGCACAAACACACACACACACAGTCATCTGTGCACACACACACACGCTAAAAGATCACGTTTAAAGAAACAAAGAATCCTCAACTTTTACTTCACACCAAACTCTAAAATTAACTTCAAATACTGGAGACTTCTATATGAAAACACAGAGAAGAGCTTTGTGACCAAGAGCCCTAGGACGGTTACCAAGTATGACCTGAATCCCCCCCCCTCCAAAAAGAATTAAAGGAAGGTTCTGTCCATGATTTAAAATGTTTGCCCTTCTAAAACATTTTTTTAAATGTATTTTGTGTGTGTATGTGTGGGGCGTGTCAGAGTTTCTACTGCTGCGATAAAACACCATGGCCTCAAGCAGCCTGGGGAGAAAAGAATTTATTTCAGTTGGTAGTCACCATGAAGGGAGGTCGGGGCAGGAACCCTAGCAGGAATCTCGAGACAGGAATGGAAACATGAGCCAGGGGTAGACGCTGCGGACCAGCCTGCTCCCCGTGACTTGCTCCACCTGGTTTCTCTCTTTTCTTTTTGTTTAAGTTTTTTATTTATTTATTTTTTTAACTACTGTTATTTTTCTTACAGTCCAATCATTACCCCACTCCTGGTCCTCCCTACCATAGTCCCTCATCTCAATTCTCCTCACCTTTGTCTCCAAGAGGGTGTTCCCCCTCCACTCCCGACCAGGCCTCCCCACTCCCCAGGGCCTCAGGTCTCTCGAGGGCTAGGCCTCTCTTCTTCAGGCAGTGCAGACCAGGCAGTCCTCTGCCGTGGCCTCGGACCAGCTCCTGTATGCTGCTTGGTTGGTGGCTCAGTGTCTGAGAGATCTCAGCGGTCTCAGGACCACCTACCCAGCAGTGACACCATCCCTCCCGCATCCGTCATTAATCAATAAAGTGTCCCACCGGCTTGTCCTCAGGACAGTCTGGTTTATCAGCTAACATTGCTCCTTTCCAAATGACTGCAGCTTGTGTGGGGCTCACATAAACCAGCCAGCACAGCGTGTGAGGATGGGCATGTGCCAGGGAGGTATGTGGAAGGCAGAGGACAGCCCTCAGGAGTCGGTCCCAGGGACTGAGATCCTGTCGTCAGGATTGGCGGTGGACACCCTTACCCACTGAGCCAGCCATTGTACTGCCCTTTCCTTAAAAAGAAAAAGACTAGCACCGGAGAAAAACACGCATTTGACACGGGAATTTTATGCAGAACACCTAAGTGAATTCACTTAGGTGATACAATAAAACTCAATTTTAAATGGGGCAAAAGGTTTGAAGAGACATTTTGCCATAGGCTAACAGACGGCCCGATGTGTACACACATAGCAAAGAGATCTTATTCTGTTCTTATGACACCTCCGATGGAACCCAGAGCCACTCCCCTGCCACTGAGCTACGTCTCAGCTCCTGCACCCTTAGTCACAGGGGACAGTGAGGAGATGCAGACTTCACGGGCATGGCTGGCTGTGTGTGCTTGTTTGTACGAGTAGGTGGCACACAGGCATATGTCTGTGTGTCTTCTTCAATCACTCCCTGTCTCTCCACAGCACCCAGCTTCTATAGAGGTGCCGGGGTTTGAACTCGAGTCCTCGCACTTGCGTGGCACTGACTCCACAGGCTGCATCGACTCCCCAGCCCTGCCACAATTAACCTGGATCTCTGCGGCCTTTGTTTAAGACCCGCGATCTGTCGCTAGAGTCTGGGGCGGTTTGCCACCTGGAGCTCTGCTCTTGCCTTTCATCCCACCACACACCCTGACCTTTTGGTCTGGGGCCATCTCCCTCGGCTTCCTATGCTCCTGTAAAACATACCATCCCCATGGATGATTGTAGAAGACTTTGTTCTTTCCCTTGCCTTTCTAGTTCCTACCCTTTCCCCTGGATACTGACTTCTGGGCTGACTAACTCAGCGCTTCCCCATGCTGTGGTCCCCATTGTTATTACTACTGCGAAGTGACCTCTCCAAGCTGGTGGGCGGCTCAGTGATGGAGTTTTTGCCCTGCTTGTGAGAAGCCCCAGGTTCTGTCAGAAATAACGTCTGATGATTCATTCTCGAAGCTGACTAGGTCTAGTCAGCTTAGGTCTAGCTACAAATGAACAGCAAACCCCAGACCCCTGCTAATAGCTGCGTCTGGGGTGGCAGGTGTGGACAAACGCCACGTTTTCCTGCAGTGTGGGGGATCAAACCCAGGATGTCACGTACACTAGACAAGCATGCTGAGACACACCCCCACGTCCCTAATTTTTTATCTTTATCTTAACAACACATCGACTCCCTTTTTGTGTCCAAACTGCTGCTATGACTGTCTTTAGAGTTTTTCACTTCAAGTGACATGATTTTTTATTCCATTTTAATTAATTTATCTGTTTAGTGTATGTGAGTACCCCACAGTGTACATGTGGAGGCAGAGGGCAACTTCTGGGAGTCAGTCCTCACCTTTTACCAGTCGGGGCCCCAAGGACTGACCTCCAGTTGGCGGGCTTGGTAGTGCGGGTCTCTACCCACTGAGCCATCTCGGTGGTTCTACTTCTTGGGAAAGTGTACTCGTCTCACTTCTTAGCGCTGGTATTTCTAACATCTGAGTTTTGGCTTACTGAATTTTACCCCTCATGTGTCGTTCCTGATGCCTTGTTTCCCCCTGAATTGGTTGAGTTTTGACAATGAAATTATTTGCTGTGATGCTTTGTAGAAATTGTAGTGTCTTTCGTTTTGTTTCATTTTTGCTTTTTGTTAGTTTAGGCTCGAGGCGAAAGCAGATCCCTTTGGGAATACATGTGTTTACCTCTGTCAAATGATTGGGATTCTTCAAAGCTAGAGGTCCTTCGAACTAGCATCCTCTCTTATAGGTGTTTTAGAATAATTGAGGAGATGTGGACTTAGGCTACACATACAGACACACACACACACACACACACACACACACACACACACATATACCACACATACCAACACATATATACACACACATAGACCACACATACAGACACACACATACACACACATATACCACACATACCAACACATACATAAACACACATATACCACACATACAGACACACACATATAGACACACACGTATCACACATACAGACACACACACATATACAATCATTCATGTACACACATGTACCACACACACATACCCTGCACACACATACTACACACATTACATACACATATGACACACATATACCATACGTATACACACATACATACCATACCTACATATTACACATATACTACATACATATATCACACACACAACATACACACATACACACATACCATACCACACCTACACACACTCACACACTACACACACATACACAACACACCAACACACACCACGCACACATACACACATACATACTACACACACACACACACACACACACACACACACACACACACACACACACCTGAGAACCTGTTTATATCTGTTAGCCCTTAGAGAAGTTCCTTCCTCTTCTAGCACAGGATCCATGCAGTACTCTAGGGCAGACGGATTCCCTCATTTACCTAAGACAGTAGGGTCCAGCACCAACAGTGGGGTTGGCTCCCCTAGACTCCTCCGACTGGCCAAGCTCTGCATTTTGCCCTTTCTACTTAGCCCAAAATATAGCAAAGACAAACCAATAAAACCATGATGCTCCAATTTATCTATGGGAATGAGTGAGTTTGAATTCTCTAGCTTCCACATGGAAAAATTATCGCCAAGAGTAAACACCAGGCCAGCTCTGATCCCATCCCAACATACCAGTGACAACTAGCTTAGCCAGAAGCTAGTCTCACGGCTACCAGTCCACCGACCCCCAAACTCACCTACTGCTCTCTTTGGGGGCTTGACTACTGGAGCTTCCTTCTCCACAACCCTTTTTTTCCATTTTATCCTTTCTGCCAAGCCCAAGGCAGTACCAAGGATGCTAGGTATCTTTTATTTAATCTGAATGTTTCCCTGTTTTAGTGGAAGAGCTTGTAGTTGGGTACTGTGGACAGAGAGGTAGGTGCCGAGGTGTACACACTGTAAACACTTAGCTTTCTGTATTAAGAGGAACTCTGTTTCTATTTGTAATCATGGTTATTGGTTCTTTGAGAATTCTATACTCTCTCTCTCTCTCTCTCTCTCTCTCTCTCACACACACACACACACACACACACATACACACACACACACTCTCTCTCTCTCTCACACACACACACACACATTCACACATACACACACTCACATATACACACACTCACACACACACACATACACTCTCTCTCACACCCACACATACACACACTCACATATACACTCTCACACACACACACACACATACACACACGTACACCACACACCAACACACACCATGCACACATACACACACACTCACACACACACTCTCACACACACTCACACATACACTCTCTCTCTCTCTCTCACACACACACACACACACACACACACACACACACAATACACCTAACTCCTCCCATCCACTCTCACCTCCCTACCCGCTCAGCTTCAAGTTTTCTTCTTCTGTAAAGCCACCATGTAAACACCAACCTGATTTGTATTCCCCACTACTCTCAGGACTGGAAGACTTTCTCTCTTATTTTATACATGAGGAACACAGGCATGGAACTTTCTCTGACCTATCACAAACCAAATGATGGTGTTCAGACGTCAGAAGCCAGGCAGCCTGACTCTGAGCTCTTAGTATAAACGTCTCCCTTCATCAAATGAGTAAGAATTGAGCCAGTTGGTTCAGCCATCCTTCCCCAGCCAGCCCTGCTCCAGGTCCTAGAGGTCTAGCTGGAGGTGGTAGCAACAGTTCTCTCTGTGCTGGTCCATCCATGGGAGTGGACACAGAGTTGAATGGATGGCTCCTTGGGAAAGAAGCAGCAGTGTTCATGAGGACCCACTGGCTATCCAGCCTGAGTTTGAAGGTGCGTCCCCTCTGCTAAGTCCCCAGAGACAGGGTGCAGATGCCCAGGAGACAGCCACATGGAAGGCTGTGGATGGTTTGCTTGTGGAGGTCCCTGCCCAGCCAAAGACTTTCCCTCTTGCCTTTGAAGACAGACGCTGCAAGCAAGACCTGGGGAAAGCTCTGGCCAGAAGGCCCTTCTCTGTGATAAAGGACGATGAAGGTCACAGTGTCTTTTCTCTGCTGTAACCATAGATGGTGGAGACAGGGGGTGGTGAGCCTTTGACTGACTTCATAAGCCTGAGAGAAGGGTACCACCAAACAGAGCTGTGAACACAACTTCTGAGCCCCCAGCGCCATTCCCTAAACTCTAAGCCAAAAGGTCTCCGCCTCTGTCCTGTTACTGAAGGGTCATGGCCCCCTGAGGGGCCGGCACCTATGATGGGGAACCCCTTAGTCAGCAGAGATGCTTAGGAAGACACAGACTTTTCCCACTGTCATTTGGGGAACAGCTGGGCACAGCTGCATCCAAGTACACTGCTCCAGCCCTGCTGGAACACGGGGTCAGACTCCATTCCCTTCGTGGGCCCCACTCCAGCAAGCCAGGCCAGGGGACGGCGTGTCCTCAGGCTTGCCTGGCCCTATCCCAGCTTTACAAAGCAGTCCCCCAGCCTGTGGTGGGAGGACAATTCCATCCCAAGCAGAGGAACGTGCGTGCTTTTCTCTGAGGTCTTCCCAAACTGGATCTGACTGGGAAGCAGGGTCAGGGTGCTGGCATCACCCCAAAGGGGCTGGGGGAGAGCTGGGAAGGGCTGGGAAGTATCTGGAAGTCTCACTGTGGGAATTTAAGAAAGTGGTCAAACTGTCCCTGAATCCTGCACATGCTGTACAATGCCCAGCCTTCTTCTGCTATGGACCAGGGCTTGAGGGAGCTGCCCTCCCACCCACACCACCAGGACACTCCCTGCTCCTGATCCCTGCTCAGACTTCCCTGCAGCTCTCTGCTGGCTCCCCCCCCCCCAGCCTGGATGAGCCCTCGAGGCAGAATCCTCATTGGTTCCTGTTGCTGTGTGGAACACCATGACCGAAAGCAACCTGGGGAGAAAAGTGTTTGAAAACCAAGGCAGGACCTGAAGCAGAGACCACACAATGCTACCAATTACTGTCTTGCTCCCAGAGACTCAGCAACCTTTCATAGACAGCTCAGGCCCACTGGCCACGCAGCCGGGCCCTCCTGTATCTGCTAACAATCAAGAAAACGCCCACGGACTCGCCCACAGGCCCATCGGATGGAGGTCCCTTCTCCCCAGGTGTGCCTAGGTTTGTTTCAATGTCTCAAAAATTAAACAGGACGGGCAGCTTCACCCACTCTGTCATTCAGGCCTTAAGGTCAAACACCCACTCAGGCATCATGTACTCCCAACTGTGTGTGTGCGTGTTGTGTGTGTGCGTACGCATACGTGTGCACACACACTTCTGCCCACTGAAATCTTAAAGGCTCAAGCTTGTCCCTCCGTAGTCACTCATCTCCTCCTGGCAGAATCCTAAACGCCGGCACTCAGTATCACAGACTCGGTTTCCCCTTCCAGCTCCTCAGCCCAGATCTAGGAGTCCTCAGAATGTGATGGGCCAAGAACATCCAGGCCTTTGCTGTTTGTCTTTTTATTTATTCTGGGTCTGTACATTTTGCCTGTGGGTAAGCATGCCTTTATGGCTCACCACCTTATGCAATTCTTAGCCATGGCCCCTCGCTGGACCTAGACTGCTGCTCTGGCCACACTGGCTCACCAGCAAGCCCCCCAGGGTCTGCCTCCCTGTGTCCTGCAGAAACGAGGTTACTCCTGGACCTGGCATTTTTGTGGGTGGTGGGATCCAAACCCAGATCTTCAGGTTTGTGCAGCAAGCTCTGTATCTGCCGAGCCATCTCGACAACCCACCGTCCAGGTTGGACCATGACTTTGAATTTTGATTTCAATTCAGGAGCAACAGAGGTCAGTGGTGGTTCTGGGTGAGTTCGGGAACTTTTCGGTCACCCACGTGTGGTGGTAGAGGAATGCAGGGACACAGATAAACAAAAGACCGTTGCAGCAGCCTGCTGACTCTCATGCCTGTCTCTTCGGCCACTGCTGTTCCCAGTCCACTGCAGGAAATAGCCCATCTAACTTCTGAGCTGGCCCTTCCCGGTGGGTCGGGCCACCCGATTCCACAGCAGAGGTTTCTAAAGGGCAGGGAAGTTGGGTGCTGTGTCCAAGGTCAACAAAAAGTGACTAGTACCCTGATGGCAGGTTCTAACATCCATGCCTTGACCACCACAGCCCTCCTGGTGCACACCAGTGTCCTGTTCCAGCGTGGTCCCTAAACACACGGTGCCCCTGTAGCGTGACTTCCCATGAGTACCTACCCGACCAGCCACACATGCTTGCTTCACATCTGTCCCCTCCCAGACCACCCAATGAGACGGAGACAGACAGACACACGGACGGACAGACAGACAGGAGTTCCCAGGATAGGGCCTGCCTTGCAGGGGTGCATGCCCTGTACTGCAGCCAGCCGCCACCACCGCACCCAGGAATCCTTCCCAGAGGCCTGGCTGCTGCTCGCCAGCCAGAGGCTGGAGGAGTCAAGGGTTTCAGCTCCTGCTGGGGGGAAGGCCAAGTCAGCTGCAGCTGGACTTCCCAGAGGCCAGGAGCTGGTTCCAGGCCATCAAGTCTGCAGCAGGCCAGCCAGATTTAGGGGTGAGGTGGAGGAGGAGAACTCCTGCAGATGCCAGTCCTGAGCACCAGTGAGCAAACAGAAGCATGTGGCACTTCATGCAGACTAGACGGAGCACTGGATGCTGGAGTTAAGGACCCTAGACGTTCAAGACAGTGCCTTCTGCGCTTCCCAGTTGGTCTAGGGGCTAGCCTTTGTCTGAGAACCTGCATGTTCTGGATTATCAGTTACCCAGGAAAGCGTGTGAGGCTTGCTACACTTAGGTCTAGGGAGAGTGGTGTCCTTCGCATGAGCCCCACCATCCAAGTGCAGCTGGGATGGATTCTTAAGCTCAGACCACCCCACTTAGCCATTCTGCGGCCCAGTCCCGAGGGCCTGGAGGATTTAGTGTAGATGTGGAGGGATGAGAGGCTAGGCTGGGAGAGCAACACAAAGGGGACCTGCGGTACTACCTAGAGAGAAGAGGGAACAAGAGAGGAGCAGAAAGCTCAGCAGTGCCCAATGCGGCTCAGTCTGGGAGCTCCAGGCCCAGCACAGAGATGCCCCCTGCTGGCCACAACTCCTATATAACGCCCTGCATTGCGTGGGTATAGGAGTGCAGGCCCCTAGTGCACAGAGGACTCGGAAAACAAAAACAAACAAATTAAAAAACAACAACAACAAAAACCCAAAACAACAACAACAACAACAACAACAACAAAAACAGAGAAAGCCAAGATAGCGTCTCCATGTGAGGATCTCCACGGCAGGCTTCCTTAGTGTGGCCAGCCATCTTTAATACTCGGATAGTATGTCCACATGGGCACCACTCACACAGCACCCTAGGACAATGGCTGAAGGGAAAATGCCAGTCCGTGTGTGTGTGCAGGCTGTTGGCCTGGTAGATGAGGAGCTAGGCTATGTCTCACTGTGGAGGCAGGATCCCCAGATCGCCAGCCCTCTTTCAACACTGATTACAGTGAGGTCTATGACTACAGAGAGGAGACAGAAAGATCCGGTGGAAAGGGGTGCCAGTGTGGGGTGCACCCATGAAACCAAAAGCAGAAAACACTCAGCAGTGTGTGTGCTGTAACCTAGACCATGTAGAACCCGGACCAGCCTGTGTGTGCTGTAACCTAGACCATGTAGAACCCGGACCAGCCTGTGTGTGCTGTAACCTAGACCATGTAGAACCCGGACCAGCCTGTGTGTGCTGTAACCTAGACCATGTAGAACCCGGACCAGCCTGTGTGTGCTGTAACCTAGACCATGTAGAACCCGGACCAGCCTGTGTGTGCTGTAACCTAGACCATGTAGAACCCGGACCAGCCTGTGTGTGCTGTAACCTAGGCCATGTAGAACCCGGACCAGCCTGTGTGTGCTGA
>NC_046158.1:9971730-10076551 GCF_011064425.1 Rattus rattus
TTATGAATAGTGATTATTGCTTCCTGTAATATTCATATTTGGATATGAGGCTATGTTTGTGTGCTTTTCTTCTCTTTGTTTTGTTGCCAAGACAATTAGTTTCTTGCTTTTTCTAGGGTATAGCTTGCCTCCTTATGTTGGGGCTTTACCATTTATTATCCTTTGTAGTGCTGGATTTGTAGAAAGATATTGTGTAAATTTGGTTTTGTCATGGAATATTTTGGTTTCTCCATCTATGTTAATTGAGAGTTTTGCAGGATACAGTAACCTGGGCTGGCATTTGTGTTCTTTTAGGGTCATACAGACCCTGTCCAGGATCTTCTGGCTTTCTTGGTCTCTGGCGAAAATTCTGGTGTGATTCTGATAGGTCTGCCTTTATATGTTACTTGACCTTTTCCCCTTAGTGCTTTTAATATTCTTTCTTTATTTTGTGCATTTGGTGTTTTGACTATTATGTGACGGGAGGTGTTTCTTTTCTGGTCCAATCTATGTGGAGTTCTGTAGGCTTCTTGTATGCCTATGGGTATCTCTTTTTTTAGGTTAGGGAAGTTTTCTTCTATGATTTTGTTGAAGATATTTACTTGTCCTTTGAGCTGGGAGTTTTCACTCTCTTCTATACCTATTATCCTTAGGTTTGATCTTCTCATTGAGTCCTGGATTTCCCGTATGCTTTGGATCAGTAGCTTTTTCCACTTTACATTATCTTTGACAGTTGAATCGATGATTTCTATGGAATCTTCTGCTCCTGAGATTCTCTCTTTTATCTCTTGTATTCTGTTGGTGATGCTTGTATCTACGGCTCCTTGTCTCTTCCTTTGGTTTTCTATATCCAGGCTTGTTTCCATGTGTTCTTTCTTGATTGCTTCTATTTCCATTTTTAATTCCTTCAGTTGTTTGATTGTGTTTTCCTGGAATTCTTTCAGCGATTTTTGTGATTCCTCTGTATAGGCTTCTACTTGTTTATTTATGTTTTCCTGGAATTCTTTCAGGGAGTTTTGTGATTCCTCTCTGTAGGCTTCTACTTGTTTATTAATGTTTTCCTGTGTTTCTCTAAGGGAGTTCTTCATGTCTTTTTTCAAGTCCTCCAGCATCATGATCAAATATGATATTGAAACTAGATCTTGCTTTTCTGGTGTGTTTGGATATTCCGTGTTTGCTTTGGTGGGAGAATTGGGCTCCGATGATGCCATGTAGTCTTGGTTTCTGTTGCTTGGATTCCTGCGTTTGCCTCTCGCCATCAGATTATCTCTAGTGTTACTTTGTTCTTCTATTTCTGACAGTGGCTAGACTGTCCTATAAGCCTGTGTGTCAGGGGTGCTGTAGACCTGTTTTCCTGTTTTTTTTCAGCCTGTTATGGGAACAGAGTGTTCTGCTTTTGTGCATGTAGTTTTTCCTATCTACAGGTCTTCAGCTGTTCCTGTGGGCCTGTGTCTTGAGTTCACCAGGCAGGTTACTTGGAGTAGGAAGGTTTGTCTTACCTGTGGTCCCGAGGCTCAAGTTTGCTCATGGGGTGTTGCTTATGAGCTCTCCGTGGGGGCAGCAACCAGGAAGTTCTGCGCCACCCTTTCTGGGAGCTTCCGTGCACCAGGGTTCCAGATGGCGTTTGGTGTTTTCCTCTGGAATCAGTAATGTGGGCAGAGTGCAGTCTCTTCTGGTTTCCCAGGCGTGTCTGCCTCTCTGAAGGTTTAGCTCTCCCTCCCATGGGATTTGGGTGCAGAGAACTGTTTATCCAGTCGGTGCCTTCAGGTTCTGGTGGTGTCTCAGATGCAGGGTACCTGCTGCTGCTGTGCCCTTATCCAAGGGAACCCAGAGGCCGTATACAGTTTCCTCTTGGGCCAGGGATGTGGGCAGGGGTGAGCAGCGTTGGTGGTCTCTTCTGCTCTGCAGTCTCAGGAGTGCCTGCCTGTCCAGGCAGTGAGGTCTCTCTCCCACGGGGTTTGGGAGCAGCGAGCTGTTGCAGGCAGGGATCCTCAGGTGGAAAAATTCTTTTAAGTGTCATTTTAAGCATTGCCCTCAGTGTTCAGGGTAATAAACCAAGTTGAGTAAGAACATTAAAGGTCATTGTTTGTTCCAGGATTCTATGCAAAATATATTATCTCTACCAATCAAGAACTATATGACCAACATCCCAGGTGGGAGTTTTCCCTCAGGAGCTCATTTAAATGATGCTGGCAGAATACAGTTTACTTAAGACTTTGTTGTCTTGGACACAAATTAGGCCTGTGCTAAAGTGCCCTCCATGATCTGGAAATCTAATAATCATGGGAATTTTTAGGCTCAAAAAGGAAAATTAGAGTGGGAAAAGTGACAGCAGAAAATGGAGCATAAAGGAGAATGACACCCAATAAAACAGGCCTGTGTTAACCAGGGTCGAGAAAGAGGTCATTTCAGCAGCAACACCAGGACCTGGAAAGAGCTGCAGTGTCTTTGATGAATGCCACTGTACTAACGTGGGAGCACACGCTATTGCCTGTGGAATGCCTGTCCTGTTCCATTGGGGTAATTTCTTCTTGTAAAGCAAATATACTGCCTGCCCATTTGAGTTTCTGCTTTTTATGTTACCCATTCTATCTCATTATGCTCTGTTTTGCCCTCTGCCCAGATCATGTACTATCAATGAATAACTGTATATTGTGTTAAAATCATGGTCTCTCTCTCATGAGGATCACAGAGGGTGACTATTAGTCAATTCTATGTCTTCATAAATGTCAGAAATTGCAGTGTTTGGGTAAATGTGGGAGCCATGTGTCATGGATTCTGGTACTGCCCAGAAATGTCAGAGGCGAGTTGGAGATACAATGGTTAAAGGTAAAAACAGTAAAATGTGACTTCCCTGAACATGCTCCGTGCCTTTCTTTCTTGGGAGTGTAGCGCCTTTGTAAGCCAGGGGTCCTTTTAGCACCCACATTTGGATGATAGAGATTCATCAGATGACTGGAGCTGTGTGCAGTGTGAGTTAGGAATCTTCAAATTCCAAGCATGTGGGGTTCTGGTAGCTGTTAATAGGCTATTCTATACCATTTTTTGATAGTCGTGACAAAGCAACTTGTCCTTGATCCAACAAATTCATCACAGAATAGGAGATACACAGAGGGCACATGGGCTCAACCCCAAGACAAAGAAATGGTGATGCTTGGGAAGAATGAGTGTGATTTACAGTAAACTAATCCATGCTGATGTAGCCAACACTGATCTGAGGAATTAACTGAGGTAAGTGAAGGGTTATTCCCATGCTGTGTTAGACCTTGCTAACACGTTACTCCAGTATTCACTTAGCCATGGACTCCTAGTTGGAATGGATTGCAGTGAACTTTCAGAGGGCTTCTCAGAGGTTATCCTCACAGCCCCACTTCTTGTCATGGTCATGGATGGTGGCCCAGGAAAATCCTTGCTTTCTAGTCCTGCTCATCCTCCGTAAAAAGTTTTTACTATGTAGATGACATCATGCTATCCTGCAGTATTTAATATATTTGAAAACTCATTTGAGAGACATGCAATTGTCCCTGGAGGTGCAAGCAAGCAAAATGGAAAACTTGAGGAGTGGGAACAGGGTGGTAACTGTCGGCTGAAGTGCACAGTGTTTACCACACCCTCTTACAGGATAATGGCTGTCTGTTACCCAAGGCCTTAGGTGTCAAGGGTTTGATTCCCAGATTCTTTCAGAGATGGCAGCTAAGCCTTGGATTCCAGGGATGCTTATAGTAGATTTCTGCTTTGGAGATCTTCAGAGAATGAACATGCTTCATGATCAACATGGGGTGAAAGCTACCAGGGGAAGTCTATTTACACCTTCATAGATACTATCAAATCTGACAATGTGATAAAATCTGTGACCTCCTTTCCCTATGCATCTCACACTGTTGACCTCCATTTGTACAGCCTGGCCCTGTAAGGTTCTGAGTGAATCTCATACATACAGTGCCTATCTGTGTGCCATTTCACCCATGTGGAGAGAACTTGGGATTTCTTACTTATCAGCTTCCTCTCATATGATTTACAGCTTTCTGTCATCCCTCCTGTTTATGTGGCTTGTATATAGTTTATATCTATGTGTCTTCACTGTGTAAGGCTATACAGGGGACTTATATCTACATGTCTTCTACTTGTGTGAGAGGGCAGTGTCTGATTATGAAAGTGTGTCCCTGGGCAGCAACTGTACCTGCCTGTGACCCTGTGGTTTTATTTGTTCCCCCACAATCATCACATTGAAGCTTTTCTGCTTAAGCCGAGTGACAGGGACATGGAGTTGGTCTGAAAGTCTCAGGGGCTAAAACGCCTCTGAAGATACTTGTGCATGGTGTATGTTTGTGGATAGGACTATAACCTCAGATGTTGTTTGCCAGTCAGGCAGGCAGGTAAGTTCTGTCTCCTGGATACAGGGTGGGTTGAGAGGGAAGCCATCATGTGCTGTGGCACAGAGATCAGCAGGTATGGACCAAAGTCAGGCTGACATGTGTGACTTGGATGTTTCAGCTGGTACTTGTCTTTGACATGCATAGAAGCTTGGTTTACCTTTGACATGTACTGACATAGGACATATAATACATTCATAGAGGCTACTCCCAGCTGTGGAGGAGTGTGGCAGAACAGTGTTTTTCACAGAGCATTTGTTGTCCAGTGGTTACAGATGAACTCTGAACTAAGATCATAGAGGAGCCTAGCAATGCAGAGTAAGTGTGGAGCCTGGCGGGGATGCATCCTGATAATCTGCAGGACAGTGAGGCAAGGTTGGGACTCTATCAGGTGGCCATGGACCTGAAAACCTTGCTCTCCGTTTTTAATCTAACTGTCCTGGGTTCAAAAAGGTTTGCTCTAGGGTTATTTCTCCTTAAAATTGGCAAGAATTGATACAAGTACAAGGCCTGCAAGGCCTGGACTGTCTAGTGTTGCCACACTGCTAGCAACTGAACCCCTGACAGGGCAAGAAGAAGAGCTGTATTTGATTATTTCAGACTGAGCTATTTTAGCTGTGACCTCTACAAGTGACTCTGCCAGTCTGTGTGCCGGACACTATCCGCAGAGATCTCTGGACTGACTGGAGCTTTCAAGTAAAGGGAAGAGGGTGGAAGCAGACAGAGGGAAGTACAGCCACTGCTGCTGCTTGCTGCTCTGACTGCCTGCCACTGCTGCTCCTGGATACTGTGCAGTGAAGAGCCTAGCCAGCTAACAAGCAGGGTGCAGAGAAGTTTTCCACTGCAAAAGCTTTAGGAGAGCATTCTCTTCCCAGGAAGTGTTACAGCTCTTATATGATAGATGTTCTCAGGTGATAGAGTAATTCCCACACACTATTTTTTCTGTCTGGATAGGAACTTATATACATTTTCAGGAGGATTGGGGTCTAAAAGCAGATGCTTTCTATTGGCTTGGTCTGAAATGCTAGGAATGCCTCATCTACATGTGGAGGCACTTGGAGGAACTGCCTCTATATGCCTAATGGTCACAATCCTCTCCCTGGGATGCTGTGGTCACATGATAGGGGCCTGGTCAGAAGCAGGCGAAGCTCCTACTCTTTTTGGGTTCCAGAACTGCCAACTAAACTCAACCTTACTAGGTTTCCTGGCATGGTCCACTGTGCCACATGACTCCTGTATCCTTTCCAGTGAACTATGGCTAGAGCAGGGCCACCTCTCAGATGTGTTGGCTTCCTGGAGACTGTGGACTCATCTGACAACTGACTTGTTGGAGAAACCTGGGTGAGGAGATCTGTAGGTTGTGAAAGCCAAGAGTTATTCAGTCTGAGTGCCAGGCAACTCGAGTTCTTTTCTGAAGGGCAAAGTGGTTCATTCAGAACTATAGTCACTGTCCTCATGCAGATGCATGCAAGCTGTGCATATGCTGTATATTATAAAGTATTCAGAGAATGACTACTGTATCTTCCATTGTGGGAGAACCTGAAGGACCATCAGATCTGAAAGAAAATCTTGTGGGGATTTTTAAAGTTAATTTTTGTCCCCTGCTCTTCCTCTTCTCTCCTGGGAGAATCCACTGGCATCCCAGACTCACATTACCTTGTCCCACAGTGAAGCTTAGGATCTGAGGTTGTTCATTCTTTGTCTGTGTTAAGGGAACACTAGAAAGGTCAAACTGTTCACAGTGACATAGATGCCATAAACATTATTATTGTAGCCAACGTCTCATTGAAGACAAAAGAACTGAATCGTGGGCATTTTCAGTGGGGATGGATGGGAATAGAAACAGGAGTCAGTATGTAAAACTGAGTCCCAAACAGAAACTTAATGTCATTACCATTCGTACTGGAGGTCAAGACTCCAAAGCTCCCAAGATCTCCCAATTTCTGGGCAAGTGTAAAAATAGAATAGGGGATGGAAGGGAGCCTGGAGGTCCATGGAATGGATCCTACAGCTTGGGGTCATTGCTGACATGCCAATCATGCCTGGGGGAGGCTCAATTATGCAGAAGAGAGTGTCCTTGTGTAGCCCAGCTCATCTGCTTCAAATACCTGGAGTTGATATTCCCTGGTTCTTTTTTCTTAGCTGGTCTTTTCTACAAGCCTCATGCATCTGGTGTGTACATGTGTGTGTGTTAAATACCTTTTGCAGGGAGAAGTGTCTAGGAAGGAAATTTCATTGGCTAAGTCTCCAGGCCTTTAGGGACCTCATTATAATGGAGATCTGTCTAGGGCCTACATGACCTGTGCAAGTGGAGGAGCTTGGGATGTGGCTCTTTTGTGGATGATGGCCACAAATCTATGGAGGGCTGTGGCTAGTGATGGAGTCATGCAAAATGCCTATGGTCTGTTCAGGGTCACCAGGGTTTCTAGCCTTAGCTCAACCAAGAACCAGAGTGCCTTTCATGGTCCCACAACCAATCATGATAGTGAGTAAGGCAGAAGGCCTAAAACAGCTCAAACTAGGCCTAGCCTAGTGAGAGCTAGGCCCATGGCTTCTTGTTGTATCAGGAAGAGAGTTCAGGGCTGACCCAGAGGATAATTCCGCTCACACCTCATGAGTTCCAGTGAAGCCAGGGTGTCAATATTTCCACATTTCTGAACAATATGAATCCATCTAGGGACAAGTGTTCAAACCCTGATTCAAGTCAGACATTCAACAAACTAACATGCACAAAGAGACAGTTAAACACAGGTACAGATAGGCACACACACAGATGGTCTTACACAGGTAAGAAGCAGAAGTACTCACATAGTCACATACATACAGACATGTCTCTTCATTCAAAATCATACAGATTATACACAGACACAAACACATGCCTGCCTATACATGCAAAAACATCACTGTATTGTATCTGAGTATACAAAAAAGTACACACACAAAATTATATAAACACAGATAGAAATGTACACACTCACTTGACCATGCACAGACTGAAATGGGAGAGTCAGTTGTACACAAGACCATGCAGACACATATTTAAATGTACTCACACACATGCACATGTGCACACACATAGACACACACATGCATGCACACAGACACATGTGAACATTCAATAACAGAGCACTAACACACATAACTACACACGTATACAGAAACTGAATAGTGCATTTATTCTTGGGTTTAGCATGTAACAGAGGACAAAGGAGATGTGGAGACCCCATTCAGCTTCAGTCTGGCCTGACTTCAGTCTTTCTCATGGAAAGAGGAAAGGGAACAGACATGAAAAAGGAAAATTTAGTTTTGGGGTGCATTCTATGGGTCTAACTGACAAGTTGCTGTTGAGAAGCAAGCAAGATATGGAGAGCAAGATGGCAAAAATGCAGATATTCAAGATATGGCAAGAATGAAGAAAACAAGAGGGCAGAGGAACCATGGTATAGGAGGGAGAGATAACTCACTTCTTAGGGGGTGAGCAGTAACTGGATGTCCCCATAGGCATGTTGTCTGGAGAGTGGCCAGATGCTGTGCTTTGAGTTGGAAACTATTAGAGCCAAGTGGATGTGTGGGGATCAGTTTCTGGTACAAATGGTGCCTGGGAATGGGGAGGGTGACCACACAGGAGCTCTTGTTTTCTTTCTGGCTCTGGGTTCTCAGGTTTCACCATCCACCCACTCTAATGCTCTGTTCTGACAGGGCTTCCGGGAATGAGCAATAGCACAAGCAGGAGACTAATTACAGAAATTAGCACCATGTATTCATGAGGTCCAAACAAAATAGTGCAGCCAGTGTGCGTGGACAACGGCTTTGTGAAGATGGGGTGTTACCCAGTGTAAGATATCCATGTTACAGGGAGGCCAGGAGCACAGAGGTTCCATGGTGACCATGTAGATTCTCCTGTAAACTGTAAACCTGACCCTGTTCTTTGTGGTGTAAGCAGATGAAGGTCCTTCATGATTTGTCCCTGATGACGAGGTGTGAGGCATACAGTGATTTAGGATGGGAGTGGGTATCTATGGTCAGTATCCTAGACTGGATAATTGTTTCAGATCTGCTGATGGGATCCATGAATGGACATCAGTGCAGCCCAGTGTTGTACCTTAATGTCTATGTTCCTGCATATTATTTTCTTTCTACCTCTAGATTGGGCATCTATAGGCTGAGGGATGTGCTGAAGGCATTAATGTCACTATTCTGTGATACAGGCTGATGGATGTGTTGTAGGCATTAACATCTCTGTTCTGTGATACAGGTACCCATTGTCTCCCAGGGTCAGGTTGTGAACCCCCAGGAAGTTCCACAGAAATGAGTCTTCCAGAATTTCTATTTTACAGAATTTCTAAAAGCCACTTGCAGGTAGATATGCAGAATGCAGCACCACTGTTGCAGTGGTCTGAGTGCTGCTGGGAAAAAGAGAGTGGGAGGAATTGGATTCCACGAATTATTGTTTAAAATTGTATGTGTGGTCCTAAAGGTAGAAGGGGAAGTGGACACATGAATCCATTCATAACCCCAAAGCAGGCTCCAATAAATAACCACTTATGCATGAATATTCTGTTTTCTCTAAGGGAGTCTCACTGAGGAATTAAACTACTGTTGAGCATAGAGTGCCTGCTCAGCAGTAGATGACCAGCAGCAAATGAACTCAAGGGCATCTTGGAGCTTTCTTGTATCAAAATGTAATGTCTAGACTTCTCTTGGCTTTGTAATTTTTAAAAATCTTCTTATTTTATTTTATTTTTCTCTTTTAATATAAAGTTTACTACTGACATTTTAAAAATTACAAAAAATATGAAGATTACAGAAATAGTATATAATTGGACATAGCAGATTTATTTTATTTTCTCTATGGCACCAAGCACAGAGGCAGTCTTTGGCCATGAGGCCCAGAAGATGAAGAGGCTTTTCCTGTGGAGGAGGAAGATGGGAGAGACTGATCTCACTTTGTATAAAACAGCATTTGACAGTCAATTCTCCAGTTGTCCTTTTTATCCACAGTTCAACCTGTGCCCTGGCAGCAGGCAAGGCATTTGGGCAGTTAAGCTCGGTGCTTATCATACCACAATCCTGGTTGTGCCCTTTGTCATTGTACCCAAGTCTTCTTGCTGACCTTAAGAGGAGGACACTTCTAGGATTTGGGAGCTTCTGTCTGTCATTCTAACATATCAAGTGCCACATTCAGCAGGTCTTGGTTGGTTTGAGGGCTATCTGTACTACCTACCTAGCAGATCTGGCTTAAACAACCTTCATCTGTTCTTAGCTGTCTGTTTCAAAAGTACCTTTCAATCATAAAACAGGAGACTAAACTAAACTTAACTTGAAATTAACTGCATTGGTATTTAGAATGACTTTAAATATATTTCTGAACGTATTAAATGATTTGATCTTCTTCGGCGTTATTGACTATCAATTCCCATTAGCATTGATCCTTAAAAGTTTTGAATGCAAGCTCTTGTATCAAAATAAAAAATTTTAACCCATAAATATAGTCAATATAGGGTCTCAACACTTTTCTGGTGAATCATAGAGCATAAGTTTCCCATATGATTTAGTTTTAGTTTCCAGTGTCAGGACAGGAAAAGGTTAGTCATGGCTGAGAGGGTTCTTATAAACTTGGCTTGACTTGTTGGGATGAGAGGAGGGGCTTGTGGGAGCTTTGCTGAGGTTCAGGGGAACTGAAAGGAAGTGGGGTACATTTCAGAGCCACTGACTTTAAAAGACCTTTTTAATATTGTAAACTTCTAAATATTTTTAAATTAATAAATTTCTTAATTAATATTCCTTCAATCATTACCATAATTTACAGAGAAACCTATACCAGATGTAATGAAAAGAAAAAGAAAAAGGCAAAACTGCAACAGATAAGAAGGTTTCAGGAATGTGTATCTAATTGACATCTTATTGTTTTGATCAATACCTGTAATATTTGCAAACTCTGGCTATGGCAGTTCTGAACAAAAAAGGTTTCCTATGCAAGCTGCAGTAACTTTTTTAGAGTGAATTCATAGAGCATAGCCATAATTTTGGAGGACAGAACCAATTTCTTTCTTTTTTATTAATCATTTCTATTTGTTTACATCTCAAATGATATCCCACTTCCCACTCCACAAACCTCCCCATCCTACATCCACCCTCTCTCCCTTCCCCTTTGTCTCCATGATGGTGCTCCCCTATCTCCCGTACTCTCCCGCCCTACCACTCCAGCATCTCACTACTGGGGAATCAAGCCTCCCTGTGACCAAGGGTCTCCCCTCCCATTGCTGTCAAGCAAGGCCATCCTGTGCTACATATGTATCTGGAGTCATGGGTTCCTCCTTGTACAGTCCTTTGTTGGTTATCTAATTTCAGGGAGCACTGGGTGGTCTGTACAGCTGATGTTGTTCTTACTATGGGATTGCAAATGCCCTCTGCTTCTCTAGTCCTTCCACAGCTCCCTCACAGGATCCCTAAGCTCAGTCTGATGGTTGACTCCAAGCATCCACATCTGAATTGGTCAGTTGTTGGCCAGACCTCCCAAGGAACAGCCATTCTTGACCACAGGAACAATATAGTGTTTGGTAGACAGGATGAATCTCCAGGTGGGAAAGTCCTTGGATGGCCCTTTCTTCAGTCTCTGCTACATTTTTGTCCCTTTTCTCACTAAAGTGATATTTTCTAGATCTAACCATTTGCCTGCGAATTTTGTGAAGTTATTGTAAAACCAATTTCTAACATTGTAATTGTAATTTATAGAAGACAAAACCAGTATTCACTTTTTTAAATTTTATTTTTATTAATCATTTTATGTATTTACTTATAAAATGTTATCCTCCTTCCTGATTTCCCCCATCAGCCTTCTACCCCCTCCACCTTGCCTCTCAAAGGGTGCTTTCCCATCCACAAACCGACTCCCATCTCACACCTTTAGCATCCCTCTTCTCTGGGGAATTAAGCCTCAACAGTACCAAAAACATCCCCTCCCACTGAGGCCAGACAAGGCAGTCTTCATCTACATATGTAGCAGTGGTCCACAGACTAGCCCATGTATGCTGTTTGAAAACCAAATAGATAAAAAAAAAATATGCAGGTGTTTATTTCTGGAGAGACAAGTTATCAGTCACATCCTTGAAAAACCAGGTGTCATGGTCAGGTGTCCCACTCTGTGCTTATTTTCATAGGCCTGCTTTAAACACTTTGGTACACATGGAGTGTTTGCAGTCCAACATCACTCATGGTCACCAAGTACTTGAGAGCCTCTTGTCAATGATTAATCTCACACATGTGAGTACACTTCATCCCTCTCCTGGTGTTCTTCTGCAGCTCTGATCCGGGAATCCCTCCCGTCTGGGTGTCACAGTGCTACTTCCCTTCCACATTCTATGTCATTTTTCTGTCTCTCCTTCCCTCAATGGAGTATCTGCCACCTGTTTCTTAGACACTTTCTTTGGGTTGTCCCAACACAGTTCTTGCAGACCTTGAGAGAAATGCCTTCTGACCCTATTTTCACATCATGACCATACTCCAAGTCCCAGGTACTATCCAGACCATCTACGCTTTACTACTGTTTTTTTTTTCTCCTTTTCATTTTCTGTATCTAATATCACGATTGACTCTGAAGTTTGCAAGGGCAAATGGAGCTCTCTGTCTATATAAGAATTTGGGTAATAGGATGTGCTACTCAGGAGTATGTTTGAAGATGTGGGGCTGACTCTATGGGCCTAGAACATAATGAGGTCATGGATGGGGACAGTCAGTGATATAGCCATCCCTTCCCTTCCTTATGGTGCCCAGGTATCAAACTAAGCAAATCCCTTTAGGAGATGGTGTAGGCTGTGTCCAGTTTGTGACTGTGCATCAAATCCTCCATGTGACCTCTGCTTCCCATGACTGTGTGGATGAGATCCTACTCCTTCAGAAGCCTTCACAAGCAAACCACCTGAGACTTACAGTTCTACTGTAGATCTATCTTCTCAAGAGACCCTTGTCCCAAACACATGCAAACATAATTCCATGACAGCTCTTCCCAGCTGGCTGGTCTCTTTTTAGGAAGTTTGACCTGGGGCCAATCTATCCCTGGCCTGAGTCTCTCAGGTCCTAGAAGATCCGAGAGCAAACTTGTTGTCCTGGTTGTAGTGAGAGCCACACATTTCCTAAGACTTTATTTTTCCTTCTGTATTTGTAATGGAGAATTGCATTTCATACTATCACTCTATGTGTCCTATAGGTCATTCTCTGGTTAGAACCTCACAATCTACCAGGTTATATGAAACATTTGTGGTGAATATGGGCTGGAACAGAGCAAACATCTTTACCCTGTCTTCTGGTGGTAGAGATTGAGTTGCCCCTCATTTTCTCTTTCATGTCAGGATGTCCATGGAAGACATGACAACAGAGGCACCCTTTAGCGATCTCTGTCGCTTTTTGGTTCTGCAAATAGAGTCCTGTGAATGATCTGAGAGCCCTAGTATACAGAGCAAGCTCTGTATAGCAGATTCAGAAACAGGAGCTGCCACCTGCTACCTTCTGCACTTGAATGCAGAATGCTTTTGGCCAAGAGTGGTCAGATCTCAGGGCCCAGACTTCCTCTGATGTCTTCTTTCAGTAAAGTTGGTCACTATTCTGGGCACAGGTGTGACAGTCTAATGGGTCCCAGATTTGTGCAATAAGGTGAAGGCATATGATCAGAGCTGAGCACAATCTTAAAGAAGGAAAGAGGCATTTTGGAACTCACCGGTCTTCTTGGAGTGGTATCCCAGAACATCAAATGCCACTTATCAGCTTGCAAACTGAGCATGTATAGTGTGGAGAGTGCTCCTGTTCTTTCATGAATTTTCCTTAGTCTTTAAACTGTGTTCACTTGAGCAAAGCATTTCTTCACATGTTTGCCCCAGCAAACACCATCCAACACAGTGTCCCCTCTTCAGTTGACACTCTCTTTTCTATAGCATGTTATGGACCCAAAAGACTGTAGGCAGCCTGGGTAGAAGATCATATAACATTTGTGGAGGGATAGAGGTACCTGCCTCCTGCTTCAGCTTCAGATTTCATGAATTCTCCACCTCCTCCTGGGTAGGGGTATAGGCACATAGAAGAATATCATCAGAAGAGTACAAATCATAACAAAACAACACGCATACATAATAAATATACCACAATTACACTCATTACTCTGGGTGCTAACTTTAAAATTTGGGGAAATAAGCATAAAACAAGAGTTAATGCCACATCCTCAATGTGTCAAGATATTCCCCTTTCCCCATTTCACTCACAGTAAAATAAAGTCCTTAGAGTGTCCCACAGAGTATTGATGTTTCTTCTATTTGTTCTCTATGTGGGATACGGCATCTCCCCTTACTTTCCTTCTGTTCCAGTCTGTTTCTGGCTCAGCCAGGATTCTCTTGGTTCTTCCAATCTCTACTGAATGTTCCTTCCTTCTGCAGTTCTCTTCTCCTTCATCCTCTTTTACTCATTTCCTTCATTTCTTTCAATTATATTTCAATGTCCACTTTGTGTAGCTGATTTGGACAATTCCATTGAATCTCCCAACCATTTGTTCCTCTTAGTTGTTCCCCAACTTGTTCCATTTGGGGTTTCCTAATGGCATGTGCCATACTTGTAATAATATATAATTAAGTAATCATGAATGGAACACACAGTAGACTGAGGAGGGACAGTTAATACAATGAACAGCTAACAACAGAAGTGTAAGGAGAGCTAGAGTCACAAAAGATGGATATCGGAGGTCAGTGGAGGAAACCGTTCTGTTGTAGTGTGATCTCTTGCACTTGCTGGTTCCAGCATGGTGGAGAATTGTTCTATCCTGGGTTTTTTTGGCTAAGTCACTTGTCAGTTTTGGTTTTAATTTTGGACTCATTGCATTCTTCTGTAGAGGCAATCACACCATCTCCACATAGAATCTCTTCTTACTTTTTCTACACCTATACCTTTTATTCCCCTTTACACTCTCAGTGATCCAGTTGGAAATCACTATGCTGTTCCTTGCTCATCATGAAAATCAGGGATTGATATCTGTTGAAATGGGAAAAACCTGACCCAATCAAAGTTGGTGGAGTAAAGGGTTTATTTCTTCTTACAACTTACAGTTCACAAAACAGGATCGAAGAACTTAAGGCATGGCCCTGGAGGGGAGAGTGCAGGCAGAACCCATGTAGGGAGCAGTGCTGCTCACTAAATGCTCTCATTACTTTCCCGGCCTGCTTTAGTGTACTACCCAGTACTGACTGCTGAGGGGTGGCACTTCTGACAGTGAATTTTGTTCTTCCTTGTCATTTGTTAATTAACAACATGCTTTGCAGATCGGTTATTTGCCAGTCTGATGGAGGAAATCCCTCAGTTGTGATTCCTTCTTAACGTCTAGGCCTGTATCAAGCTGACATTCAAGCAAACCAACAGATTGGACCACTTATCAACTTGATGCACAAGCACATTAATTTCCCTTCTCACTTGTCTCCATGCAAGCAGGTTGATATTAATACTAAAATATAAAACTGAAAAGATAGAGAATCCTACAATTTTCAAAAATTCCAACACTGAAAAAATCAAATTCTTTTTAAAAACCAATGTTTCCTTCAAAGTCCTATAACTGTGAGCTCTTATAAAAAATAAACAAGAAAACCCCACAACTGGTTAAATACTTTTTGTTCAAAAGGGGAAGAAATACTTGCACCTAAATCAAAGTACAACCAAACTTTAACAATGTAAAAGTGCTTGATGTCTGGGACCCACTTATAATTCTCTGGTCTCTAAAGTGCCTTGGCAAATAGTGCACTTCTCTGCCCCTGCCCTCTAGAGAACCAATAGGTCATCTCACACCTGCTCTCTTCAATGTGATCCCATATGGTACTGGTGTTTTCAAGGTCCTAGGCTCTCCATCCTAACTGAGACTATACTCCCATGAAAATGGTCTTTGGACTTCTTTCAGAGTCTCCAGCCCTGCATTATAATGCCAAGACTCAGGTTCTCTCCATGACCTCTTCATACCTTTAAAGTCAGGGAACTGGAAAGCTGGCTCATTAGTTAAGGACACAATGCCCTTGCAGAGGACTGGTGATTGATTCCCAGTAACTACATGGTAATACAAACTCATCTCTAATTTCATTTCCTGGACATCTTATGCCCTTTTACCATTGTTAGCACCATGTATTTACACGATGCACAGACATATATGCAGGCAAAACCCTCACATGTAAAATGAAATGGATAAGTGGCGTTAGTGGGAGGGGAGGCCCTTGGTTCTCTGCAGGCTCAATGTCCCACTGTAGGGAGATGCTAGGGCTGTGAGTCCAGAGTGGATGAGTGGGTGGATAGGAGAGCACCCTCTTAGAGGCAGGGGATGGGTTAGAAATTTGCAGAAGAGAAACCAGGAAGGGATGGACAATATTTGAAATGTAAATAAATAAACCAATAAAAAACTTGCATTAACTCAACACAATGTGGGAGAATCTTACATATTACCTGATTCAGATAAAAGCATCAGATGCAGACACTACCCCCTTTTGACCACAGCTTCTGTGTGCTGACTCTGAGGGAATACTGCCAGAAGATTATCTCAGTGATTCTAGTCTCTTCTCAATCACTGGTAATTTCTCAGCTCCATTAATCAGCATGGTTGTCTGAGTGAAGCAGTGCTTTCACATTATTGGTGAAGGTCTCTGGCTAATCTATTCTTAAGCTCCAGATCATCAGACCCCATGGATTATTCATTCCAAGTATTACACAATGGCCCAGCTAAGAGCATTTGCTTCTCATTCAATTTTCACAAGTCATTTCTTCATTTTGTGCCTTGCTCTCAGAATTTTCTTCCTTTCAATTTCACACAGAAGAACCACTGAGCTCTGAATAGCCAATGCCTTTTCCTGACCATATTTCTAGTGCTACCACAATCCACCCAAAAACATATTGTCTTGCCTATCATAATGATTTCTTTCTTCTGGTAAAAAGTTCTATATTGGTTACTTTTTTTACTTCTGTGATAAAAACACTAATACCAACCTAGGAAAGGAAGGGTATATTTCAGACCTATAGTTCCAGAGGGATAAGTGTCCTGATGTACTGCTGCTATCATGACAGGGCGGTTTCATAGCAGGTCACTGTGGTGGCAAGAAGGGCTTGGGCTCATGTCTCAGAACAAAAAGCATAGCTATCAAATTCAAATTCCATGTGAATTTTAAAATAAAAAAGCCTGCCGCGTACTTCCATCAGCAAGGCCACATATCTTATGTCTACACAAACAGGGCCACAAACTGGGATCCAAGTGTCCAAAATATGATGGTTATTGTCATCCAAATCTCCATATAAAGTGAAAGTCCAGTAAAATAAAGAAATTAAATTGTAAAGGACACGAAAAGGCTTGCAACCCAGAGCATGAACACTAGCGGGAAGCTCAGTCTGCCTGAGAGAGAAATCAGGTAGAGAAGGGACGCATGCACACAGGCACATGCACACGTACACACACACACACACACACACACACACACACACACACACAGAGAAAGAGAGAGAGAGAGAGAGAGAGAGAGAGAGAGAGAGAGAGAGAGAGAGAGAGAGAGATGAAGATGGAACACCGAAACAGACCTTTACCTTTTTCTTTATTTTTTTTTTTAAAGTAAAAGTTTTGGAGTTTTGTGTAGCTGATGCTGGCTTAAAACTTAGTTTGTATCTGAGGCCCTCAGTACACACATTTTCCTCCTGCCTCTACATTCTAAGTGATGAGATTAACATGTGCAGCACCATACCAGACTCCTCATATCCTTTTTGTAACTGCCTGTATTAGCTGAGTGTTCTAACATAGGGCACATTTGGGCCTCAGCATAGTGTGTCCTAGAAATACAGAGGAGCAGCAAGCAGGACCCAAGGCAGGAAGCCAACAGTCATGTGCCTGGCCTTGTCTTCTAGTACACAGGGTACCAAAAGGTTTGGTAATCAGCGTCTTTGAAGATCCTCCATTTCTTGTACTGACCATCATGCTTCAGATTTTCTTTATTCTGGAAACAAGCACCCAGAATGATCCATGTTTAGCCTCAAAATAATGAAGTCTGTAGGCAAACAATCTCTTGTCCCTACTGCACAGGTCATCTTACAGGAGTGACCGTTCTTCATCTCAGAAGTCCTCCCCATCTATTTGCCATGCATCTCAGTCCCAGCCAAAACCATTTCTGGCCTGGTACTATTGGTTGTGCTATCAAGTCCCGCCCATCTATAAATGCAGTTTAACACTTCATGAGGTTCCTAGGATTTAGCAACATCTAAAAGATAGCCATGATAAAGTTCACATTTACGGGTAGTGAAGAATTTGACCAGAATTGGTGAGCCAAGGAATTGGGGAACTCTGTAAGAAACACTAACAAAATAAAATGGAGTCACTTAAAAATGCTTTAGGCCATGCATCACTGTGTACAGGGCATCCTCTCCCCTTCCTTAACATCCTTTTATATTATTTCCATGGATTGACCCCAACCAACTGTATTTTGACCCCTAAAAATGTACTCTCTGAGGTTTCCACATTGTGCCCTGCCTCAGTCACATGGGACTGACTGAAAGTCTTTCCTCACCATGGATTCTCTCATCACTTTTCCTTTTGGGGCTCTGAGCAGAGTTGGCAGAAGTCAGTTCACTGGGACAAAGGGAAAGGCCGGAGGGTGATACAGTGTAGAGGCTTCATCATATTAGACATGAAACTCATGATTTGTCAGTCACCTGTGGTTATTGTTTCTCATTGCTTTTGTCACAGATGGAATTACATACACCCGTATCATAAATGCTTTCGTCAGTGATCCACATTGTGAAGTATATGCTATTTGAGTGCAATCAATCAAAGAACAATCAAAAATAATCTTTGGCATGCCAGATGAGAAGACTCCACCTTCTCATTATTCTTTGATTCCAAAGAGCACAGGTCCCACCCTTTCTGCTTTTAGGATGACTTTTGCTCAGTAGAACCTTGCATGCTGGGGTCAAAGAATAGGTCATATTAGCATATCGCAAGGATCCAAGACTTGTCAGAGAGTGGTCATTAATATTGTTTATTATATGATGGTGTTCAATCTGGGTCCAAAGAGGCACAAAGATACTATTGTAGGACCAGCACCTGTCTCCAGAGCCTGGACAAACTGGGCCATTGATTAGGACATTGAAGACCAAGAACTGCAGAGTTAAGAGGAAGAAGACAGCATTCCCACTGGTGTGAGATCTGGCTTGAATCATAGAGAGGGCACCAGGACAGCTCATCCATGAAGTCTGGATGCAAAAAGGACATGGCCTTCATGTATCCCCCTCTTACCCCTTTTTATCCAAAGGGAACAAGACATTGAGTCATCTTGGTGGCTTCTCAGTGTTAAAAAATGAGAGGATAAACTTAAGTCATAAGGTGTGGAAGGGGCCTCAATGATCCAGGGTGTGATAGGGATCCACCAGTCCTGTCAGCAGGCCCTCAGGTGTCCTTGAGGTCACACAGGTGGAAACTCTGACATATCATATAGTGAACACATAATCATGACTCACTGACTTGTAGCTGGAGCTTTTCCAGCTTCAGAATAATACTGTGACACACAGTATCAAAGTACTACTCCTCAGGAGCTTAGCATGTAATAGTGGAGGTGGATTTTGGGTAGAGTTAAAGGATCTAGATATCTGAGAGTAAGAAATGCTCTATAGGAGAGCACAGCAAGTGCTGGGTTCAGAGTGCAGTGGTTTGGGTAATTGTGAACTTGAGTGTGGCTAGGAGCCTCTTAGAACCAGAGACTACCCAACCTAGGGATCCATCCCATCTGGAGGCACAAAACCCAACACTATTGCTGGTCTAAAGAAACACTTGCTGAATGGAGCCAGGTATGGCTGTTCCATGGTCAGCACCTGACCAATGATACAGCCAACCATTAGACTGAGTCCAGGGACTCCAATGGAAGAGCTAGGGGAAAGAGTAAAGGAGCTGAAGGGTATTGCAATTCCACCAGAAGAACAATGTAAATGAACCGAACTATGCAAAGCTCCCAGAGGCTAAACCATCAATCAAAGAGTATACAATGGAGAGCTCCAGGGCTCCAGACATATATGTAGCAGAAGATGGCCTTATCTGACATCAGTGGGAGTGGAGGCCTTCGGTCCTGTGGAGGTTTGATGGAGGGGATGCTACAGTGGTGAGGTGGGAATGGGTGAGTGGGTGGAGGAGCTTCCTTATAGAGACATGGGGAGAGGGGAAGGGAGGGATAGGATGGGGGTTTTGGAGGGGTAACTGGGAAGGTGTACATTACGTGAAATGTAAATTAATAAAATGATTAATAAAAACTTTTTAAAAAGGTATTATTTCAGGAAATCCTAAACCATCACCCAGTGACCATACCCATATCCAGGGTGGGCCTACCAGCTATAAGAAGCAGTGAATTGTGATCTTAGAACACAGTAGGGGCCCTAGAAATCAGCAGGACTCTTCATGATGGAGAAGCCAAGTCCCTTTCTGAGCATTAGGAGCCAACAAAACACCTATCACGGCTAGCCCATGGCTATCTGAAGCACGAGAATAGGGCTAATGATGGCAAGGGAATTAATGCAGCACTACTTTACTGGCCCACACCCCACACCTGAGTCACTCATACTTTCTGGACTCCTTCACAGGTAGCACCCTTAGATGACGACAGACGACATTGCAGATCTTTTGTCCGGAGGTGACAGTGAATGACCACCAGATCCCAACAGGAACAACATCCACTCCCATTATGAATATGAATTTGGCCATGACAGATGACCAGGAGGGGTGTGGCCAGTGTAATTTATGGCCATAAAGAGCATTCTCTGAGGAGCCAACACAGCCTCATTGTGTCATGCCAGCAACCTGTGTTGTTTGAGAGCACATAGCCTGGAAATGAACTACCTGCTCCTGACTGTCACATTGTTTAGCCTGTTGGCTATTCTACAGGCCCAAGATGACCTGCCCTTCCTCTCGGATGAAAAGAAAGTGAGGCGGGAGCAGGGGTGGTGTGGAAATGTATATAAAAGGGTTGGCAATTGGCCAGTGCCTGAGGACTATGCTTAGCACTCATAAGGGTTTAAATCCTATGATGCTGAGCAGAGAATGCTGTTATCTAGCACACAGGGCTCCTAGTCCACAGCATTGGAGCAGGGATCAGTCCTTGAACAGTGCTACTTAGAACCAGAAAATCTCCCTTGGCAGAGCATTTGTCTTTTTTTTTTTTAATTAACTTGAGTATTTCTTATATACATTTCGAGTGTTATTCCCTTTCCCGGTTTCCGGGCAAACATCCCCCTCCCCCCTCCCCTTCTTTATGGGTGTTACCCTCCCCATCCTCCCCCCCTTGCCGCCCTCCCCCCAACAATCTAGTTTACTGGGGGTTCAGTCTTAGCAGGACCCAGGGCTTCCCCTTCCACTGGTAGAGCATTTGTCTTATTCCTAGAATCTCAACTGTTTTCAGCCTTTGAAGATAGTCAACTTCCATGTCTGTTGGGCCACCAAATGCAGTATTAATCTAATTTTAAGGAGCATGTGATTGTAGAGTGGAACCTCTCCAACTTGTGTGGGGGAATCTTGGGCCCAGGAATATATCTTCAGGCAGCAAACCTATGGGCAACCTGGATGAGACATTGGGCTGCTCACGTGTGGGCTCAGGGCTCTGTCTTCTCCAGCTTTCAGGTATCTGGTTTCTAAAGGCCACAGTGAGTCAAAGGAGACAGACAGGGGAGCAAACTGTGGTTGCATTTCCTCATAGACTCACATGCCCTGAAGAAGGAATCTTGGAGATCAGGAACACTTTCATGTGAGTGTCCCCCATGCATCTTTTCATCTTTCTCTCCTCTGTGTTTTGTATATTGATCAAAGAAAAACTTCTTCCTCACAAGGGCTACAATCTTAGCATCCTAAAACTTAGGACAGTTCAGTGTGGGACTGCAGAAGTCAATGTGCTAAGAATGAGGAACCAGGTGATCTCAATGGAGAACAAATGTATTCTGAATAGACTACAGTAAGGTTCCCTGTTTTTCAGGTCTGGTGGACAGTGTATTAAGGTACTACTTCGTATGCAGAAGACAGAGGAGCCTGGTCAATATAGTAACTGTGAGTCCCTGTCTCGTTTCTTCTCCTGTTGCTGTGATAAACCACTATAACCACTGTTTAAGGAAGAGAGTGTTTAGTTTAGCTCACAGCTAAAGGTTCAATCCTTAATGATGGGGCATTTCAGGCAGCCTGAGCATGTAGCATCTGCTCATATTATGCCCATAGTCAGATGAGAGCAATGAATGCACTCATGGAAGTGTTCAGGTGGCTTTCTCCATTGTACACAATAAGGATCTGCTACCCTCAAAATGTTTCTGCCCACAATTAACATGAATCTTCTACAATAAATTAAAATAATCAATGTCATACCCATTGTCATGATGAGGCAAACATCTCCCATGAGATTATAGTTTATATTGAGTTATTAACTAACACATTGATCCTGCCTGCATGTGACTATCTTTGACAAAGCATGCTTCTGGTTTGGAACACCCATGCCCTGCTTATTTTTCAGAAATGTCTAACCCGTTAATTCCCAAGTGATTTTAGAAATCATAGACAAGTTCACCGGAGGCTATGCTTCCTTTACATAGTACTGCCTACTGTCTAATATGGAGAATGAAGCTTAGGATTTAGGAAGCAGGGCAGAGTAAATGCTAAACTGCCAGTCAGGTCCAGCATCCATCTTCCCTGACACCCATGGATCTGACTCTATAGTTGGTAATGACACCTTTTCTGGAGAAAACTCTGTCTTGTGACAAGCTTACAGCAAGGATTGGAGTTATCTGGGTGGATGTTCATCAGTCATTGTTGAAACTTTCTAGACTGTTCCTTAGTGTCCTCTGAGTTTGTCTTTGAAAAAGACACTCCAAATCCATTTCTTTTTTAATCTTCAGTTTTTCGTCATAATCTTTTCTACATCTATGAGCTGCCAGTGAAGGACCACTACATCTTTTATGTGGAAAGCATTCCATTTGAGAAAAAATTTCAAGAAGGACACCTCATAGGTAAGGAACAGCAGAGAACATAGCTCCCACACATACTCCCTACTACCATTAGCTATTTGAATGCATAGGGTTTACAACTTGCAAAAGGCAGTATAAATTTCCCTAGGTGATCTTTGAGCAGCTCTGCAAAATGGTCTATGTAGTCAGTGTGATACTCTGAAGTGGGAAGCAGAGGTCTATACAGAACTTTCAGAGATATGGAATATGAGCAGATATGGCCTTGGGCACTAAAAAATAAGACAGAAGTTCTCCCCAGTCACTTTAATGTCACTTCCTGCCATCTCAGGATTCATGGCAGGCAGAGCAGTGTCCTAACAGAACTTTTATGGTCAGTGTTACCTAGGGACAGGAGGCAGACTACTGACCTTGAAACAAAAGCTTCCCTGGCTAGAGTATGATGTTACTCTGCTATTTAGGATGTCACTTATGCTTTTGGACATACTGCAACCCTGTGTGCTAGTTATACCCATTTCCTGTGGAGAAGCTATCCCACTATCACCATTTTGCACCTTCATATTCACTCTAAATTCTCCTCCTGTCTTGCTCCCAAATGCTCCAGTTTGAAGGCTCTAGTTCTGGGCAGTCTTTTTGTCTTTGTGTCAGTGGTTTTCAGTAGGACTGTGTAGTAAGACCTCCACCAGCTTATCTGGATTCTGCTCATAGGAAAGTGTCCAAAAGAAAACCTGGAGGCCTTGGAAGAATTTAAGGAATTCATACAACGAAAAGGACTTCTTCAAGAAAACATCATTGTACCTGAGCAGAGGAGTAAGAGAATGCTGGGCTCTGCCTCTTGCCCATGTCTCCTTGCTTCCCCATGATATGAAGTCTCTTGTGTAACCATGTGTCCTCTTTTACCAGCAGGCCCCTTCCTGTGATCTTAATCACGAGGCCATCCAAGCTGCATATATAATCAGGGTCTTTATCCTCGACCCCCTCTTATATTTGATATTATTTTTCTTGTTTTTACAGAACGTTGTGTTCCCATACATGACGGAGGTAAGTGATACTATGAAGAAACATGAAAGATCTCAGATACCTCAATTCCAGGGTTGCTGCTTCTATGTGGTTTTAACCATGCTGCCTTCCTTCTACTCTGAAGGGAACCTGCTTAGGGAAGATGCAGTGATCATGCCAGGAGGTGTTCTCAAACATAATTTCCTGGATACTTAGAAAATCTGTCTTTTCTTTTCCCAGAGTCCTTCCTAAACCATGGTCTATCCACTTAGTCTAATTCTATACCCATAAAACATGATTAGAGATCTACAAATTCAAGAAAGTTGAATTTGTTCTGTGGCACATGTATTCTTAGGATGGATCTCCTAGAAGCTTGCTGAAAGGAACATCCTTAATATGCACCCAACTCGTAGGTACCTACTCTCTAACTGCTATACCCATGGTAAGGTGAGGGGTCTCTCAGTTGTGTGCTTTTTATCTCACAGCCCACAAGAACCACAAATGCTGAGTCATCTTTGCCATTAGGACATGGCCTTGACCTCACTGAACTACTCTTCCTTCTGGACCACATTCCACTGTATTGCATTTCCCAGTGTAATCTTCCTTTACCAGCAGGTTCCTTATTATGATCTCAATGAATGTATAATCTGGGTCTTCATCCTGGACCCCCTGTCTCATTCCTTCCTTGATTAGTACTACCCATTGGAATTACAACCCGCCTGCTTTACATTTTGACTTTTCACCCCAACTCCATCTGCATTCAATAAAGCATTTAGCAATTTTTCTGAGTTCTACTTATATGTTGCAGGCTTTCTTAGTTCTAAAGGTTAAAGAGATAAAGGAATTAGACACCCAGATATTGGACACCAGACACTTAGTAGTTTGCTACCCAGCAGTCCGTTAGAGCTATATGATAGCTTGGAAGTTCAAATGATATGTGACCAATGTCAAGCAGCTTCATAAGATGTCTGACACTGGTTTAGGAAAATTTGTGTAGACACTAGGTTGGGCAGGACTGGATGATGGCCTTGGGGTTGCAAATATCTGCAGGTTCCTACAGAGAAATTGCTGCATTCAGGAAATTCATGGAATCCTGGGAAGAAACTAGCTTTGAATTACCTAGGAGCAGTGACATAGGTGAAGTGAGGAAGATTGCCTGACCTTCCTCATCATGCTTAAGCAATGCAGACCTGGATGCAGCTCTCTGAGTAACTGTAATTACCTTGGCTTTTCTGTGATTGGTCAGTATTCAAGGTCTAGATGACCCTTTCTAGGTCAAATTTTGGGAAGATCTGCCAATGAATGACACCACAAAGAAATATTTGGGTAACAAAACTATATACGTAACAGAGACTTAAATGTATAAAACATGGAATGGAAACATGCATTGAAACAAAACTCCAATGAAAACTCAACTGTTTTAGACCAATACTAATATTTGTGTAGTTTGTTTGGAGATAGGGTCTCCCAATTTAAACCCGGCTGACCTGAAAATTTCCATGTAAACTAGACTTGTCTCAAACTCACAGAGATCATCCTGATTCTTTTCCAAAGTGCAGAGATTAAAGGCATGCAATGTTATATGACTTATCCTGGAGGTAATGTGAGTGTCTTCATTCCAGACTTGAAAAGCACAATAAATAAGGAATCCTTTTCACCCAAACCTATCCATCTGACCCACTGATTTTTTTTAGGACAGTGTGAGAGGCTAGTTTGAGGAGTGTGCATGACTTAGGAGACTGTGTCATAAAAAGATCCTTGGCCATTGGTGATGCTTTATGTAAGCTAAATAGCTTGATCTCCCTCCACCAAACCAAGACAGCTTCACTAAATGGTGTCTTCTTTTCTTGCATTGTTTATTGCTTATACAATCTTGGTGACAGGGAAAGGTCATGAACCATGCTACTGTTTCTGATGACTACAGGCTTGTCTCTTTCTGAGTCAGGTAGGCTACATTAATCATGTTGAGTGTGTTGTGGAAGACAATGTGAGATTCCTGGAGGACTGAAGGTAGAAATCATGTTTTCAGGATCATGATTTTGGCCTGGGTGAGAGCCTGGGTTTGTTAAATGGACATTGTTAGGCAACCTCTTTTTATACCCTAGCATCCGCCCACGAACATGGAATCTCTTTCTCTGCTGGGTGCATGGTTCCACAGAGGGATGTGTCATGGAGACACATATCTGGCCATTCTGCTTCACAGAAACACTGCCTTACTCTGAATTCATGGTCTCCCAAGGAACTCATTTAACCTCATTGAAAGAACGCATCATGATTTCTGTGGTTCAGGGATCACACTATCTAGGATTAAGTTTTGGGAAGAACATTCATGACTCCAACCCTTAGTTAGTAGTCCATGAAGTGGAAGGAAGCAGTGTCTGGACCCTGGGATTTAGGCACACCAAGATCAGGTAGATATGGCCATCAGTGACCTAATAATTAGTGGGTATGGTAATATTAGCCATGCATGACAGTAATTTCTCATCTCTCCTCCCTCTTCTCAAGCCTTAAAGTGTAGGTGACTCTTGTCTATTACTTTTGAGTGATTTGTGCAGGGCTATGGCCTGGTCTACTCCGAGGAACAGCATCTCTCAGGAAAATCCTACCTTAACTTGCCTAATACAGCCTGCCAATGACGCAGAGGTGCTGGCCATGACCAAAGTCACACCTGGTTCTCTGAGATACTTCCCAAACCACTTATACCTCTGTATCAACTTCAGCTACAGTCTGAAACCGTTGCCTGACTCCTTCTCCCTCATGCCCTCTTTAGCAGTGGTTTCCCCTATGTAGTTTTTAGAAAACTGATACACAATTTGCTATGCCAGAATCATTCCTCACTTGGAAACAAATCTGTGAAGCCCACTGCTGCCATTCACATTGGTCAAAACCAGAATTGGCTACTTGGATTTCAGGATGAGCTTCTTGTAAATATTTTCCCTCAGTTGGTCTGCTTGGCTCTTGGTTGCATGGTCTCCTCACTCCTCATCACACACATGCTCAATAGAGCATGTAACCAGAAGGTCCTCTTTTTTTGTCTGAAAAATGTCATGTGATTTCTGTAACTGCAGGAACATTGAGCTTAGCATGGGAAACACAAGTTCCTACCCAATGTATTCTATACTGCTGCACAGTGGGAATGACATGAACTTTAAAGCACACAACTGCTAGATCTCGGAGAAATCAGTGTGAACACTACTCATTTCTATGTAGGAAGGGAATCACTGGCTGCTCAGATTTCAGTTGAGTTCTGAGGTCAATGAGGAGCCTGTGGTGATTGTGGGCATATTCATCTGGGAGAGGCCCTTGCAAAAACCTTTGGAACCAGAGGCATATCCTGGCCTCCTCAGGGAAAATGTCCTGGGGTGGACTGATTGGAAGACTGCCCTGAACTCAAGAGTGTGGAGAGATCATTGTATCTTCACCTATCTTTATCAGCAGTTTCCATACTATTATAACATGGAGCACAAAGGACGGGTACACAGTTTTTGTGGGAAGCCTGTGGTTGTGGCTGTCTGCTGTATGTGTTGGAGGGAAGGACTGAACTCACCTCACTGTTGGTCACTGGGGTTGGAAGAAGGTTAGGACAAGGCAGATGTGAAAGAGAGACCCATGCTTCTGCCCTGTGTCCAGGAAATCCATTGGGTATGCTTAGTTTAAGATGGTCTTGAATGAAGCAAAAGACATACCTTGCTACTTAACTCTCTATAAGAGTTTATATTTATATTGGTACACTCTACAGATTCTTTTAGGAAAAAACTGACATCTACAGGATGTGCCACTATATAGATATAGTGTTTCTTGAAGGGTAGAATTTTGTTATTGCTACTTAAATGAAAGTCTAATGGTGTACACAAAGAGTTAGTGATGCTCATGGGTGGATCCTGCCTCCCCTGAGTTTGTTGGTGTTGACATGCCATTCTGGGGGGTATTGGGAGCAAAGTCAATTGCTACTTCTGCTCCCCTACTGATAGATGTTGACTTGGGTTAGTTGCTGTGATTCATGGCTATTTGTAAGAGGGATTTGTTATTCTTCTTGCCTTCAGCCTTCAGAGGACCACTTGTTATGGCCAAGACTCAAATCAAAGACCAATCCTCTCACTCTCATGTATTCCCTTCTCTCTCAGTCACCCTTGTAATAGTCCTACTCTGAGCAGGGATGTAGCTGGAATATTTTGTCACAGGGTATATTGTATGTCAACTGGAGACCTAGGCTCCTATCACTGTTGCAGGACTGGGCTACTACCATCCAGCGCTATGAGGCTAGGACCCTACTCAACACTCTGTTGTTCACAAGATGCTGCTCTTTGCCCACATAGTTTTGATGTTTTGAAGTCTACAGTTCACTACCAATTTCAAAGGAAGGGAAGTAATAGATAAATGTTGAGGTAAATATTAAAAAAATGCAAGAACCTTTTTATCCTACGCTATCACCAGCACCCATAGGACCACGTGGCACTGCAGGATATCTTTATCTCAGTGGCTCCACAATGCCTCCAATACTCTCACACCCAGGCAACCTGTGAGTCATTCCAGTATGGCACCCTGCCATGCTGGTCCCTACAGTCAGTTCCAGCACCCATGGGGCCATATGGAACTAACCATAATTTATCTCTGGTTAATATATCTCCTGGTGGCTCTCTACTAGCTACAAACATTCAGGTTCCAGCTGCCCAGTAAAATCAGAGCTATAGAAGTCCAGCATGAGCTGGCCTATCGTGACTCCCTATCACTCACTTTGCTCACCCTCCCAACTACTACCCAGTGCAATCAGGACTCAATAAACTGTAATTTATCAATTAGATAAGTATGTTAAATTCTAAATCTAATACATCTGCACAATAAACTTACAATCAATTGATAAAGATATAAACCGCTTATCTAGATAAGATAAATTGACCTATAGAAATCCATCCTTTAAGAAATATTCATAATGATATAATGATCTGTATCTATGTAGAGATGCATTTATGTCTGCCTCCACGTTGTCTCTCCCCTCCTCTTCTGCTTCTCCCTCTCATTCTAAAACCTTTGTTCCCACCTCCTTTCCTTCTTGTCCAATGACAGGCCTCATTTTATCTTGTGTTTACCTTCACCTGCATAATGAAATCAACCTACAGATAAATGAAGGGATCTTCAGTATTAGCTCTGGCTAGTGCTGGGGAGAACAAAACTGTAAAATCTCTATGTATTTTGGTTTACAGCCTATAAAAAAATCTAGACAAAGGAGGTGTTGGGCATTGTGGCTAGGAGTACTTTATCTGGAAGTGCCAGAGCCTGAACTGCATCTACCAGCAATAATATGCAAATCAGGCAACAGCTGAGCATGTCTGTAACCCAAGCACATCTCTAGAGCCTTTCCTAGCCAGAAAGCAGAACCTCTCAAAGGGAGCATCAGATTTAGAGCCTTGCAAGAGAGTAATGTCGAGAGACTTACCACTATTCTCTGAACAGTGTATGAGCATGCACAGATACAAACACACACACACACACACACACACACACACACACACACACACACACACACACACACACTCTCACATAAACACACAAACACACACACATTCATGCATAAGCATACACATATTCACATGCTTATCCATGTACTCAACACTAAAGAAAAATCAGAAATTAAGCATATATAGATTTCACTGAGAGATAGAGCATTAACATTCTTAGATGGCAGTTTCCAGATGCAAGTTAATAAGCTGTCTCTGTTCTCACAGGAGTGATGTAGACACCTCTTTACCCATGGAGTGTATGTGGCACCAAATTATTCTCTGCCATTTGGACATTTGACCTCCACCTGCCACCAACACCAATCCCTGTGACATTGTCTCCTTCCTGATCCCTGAAACTTTGCATACATTTCAAACACTACCAGTATTATCCTGGTACTCTGATCCTGGAATCTTTCCTCTCAAGGTCTCACACCAGGCTGTGTCTTACATTCTACTCCAGCACTCCTGTGCAGCTTCCCTTCTTTCCTCTGCTCTCAGCGACTTAAGGCTCTGCACCCATTAGATCTCAGCCTAGACATGGAGATATAAAGTGGGAAGAGCCTCGATGTCATGGGCATGGGGAGTTGGGGGAGGGCAGGAATTTTCCTAAACAGAGCTAAAATGGCTCAGGCTCTAAGATAAAGAATTGATAAATGGGACCTCATGAAACTGAAAAGTGCTGTAAGGGAAAGAACATTGTCACTAACCCCACATCTTATAAAGTGCTAATATCCAGAATATATAAATTATTCAAGAAACTAACCTCCAAAAGCCAAACAACCCAATCATAAAATGGAGTTTAGATCTAAGCAGAGAATTCAGAACAGAGGAATCTTGAATGGCCAAGAAGTACTTAAAGATCTATCCAAAGTCCTTAGTGATCAGGGAAATGCAAATCAAAATGACACTGAGATCCCACCTTACACCAATCATAACGGCTAAGATCAAATACTTCAATGATAGCATATATTGGCAAGAAGGTGGAGAAAGAAGAACATTCTTCCATTGTTGTGGGATTGCAAACTGATACAACTACTCTGGAAATCAATTTGAAGATTCCTCGCAGAATTAGAAATAGATCTACCTGAAGACCCAGCTATACCACTACTGGGAATAAGCCTAAAAGATGCCCCATATTGCCACAAGAGCAAATGCTTCACTATGTTCATAGCAACTTTATTTATAATAGCCAGAAGTTGGAAACAACTCAGATGTCCCACAACAGAAGAATGGATACAGAAAGTGTGATTCATTTACACAACGGAATACTATTCAGCTATTAAGAACAAGGACATCATGAGTTTTGCATGCAAATTGATGAAACTAGAAAGTATCATCCTGACTGAGGTATCTCAGTCCCAAAGATATGCATGATATGTACTCGCTAATAAGTGGTTATTAGTCAAGAAAGTACAGAATACCCAGGACACAATCCACAGAACTCAAGTAATTTATTAAGCCAAAGGGCCCAATCAAGTATGCTTCAATCCCACATGGGAGGAAGCAGAAAGCAGAGGACAGAGGGAGGGAGGGATCTGTGTGAAGCAGGGGAACAGGAAAGGTGGCAGAAAGGGTGAACATGATCAGGTATTGGGGGACAGGAGTGAAGTCCCAAGTGCCAGCAGAATGAATGGAAATATGCAACCTTAGGAGTTTCGAGGTGGGGTGACCCTCTATAGTGTACCAGAGACCTGGGAGGTGAGAAAATCTTAAGACTCAAGGGAGGAACCTTAGATAAAATGCCAAACAGTCGGGAGAAGGAACTTGTAGAATCCAGTAGAAAGACAAGGCATCAAATAGAGGGATGGGTTGACCCAGAATTGTTCCTGTCTAAAAGAATTGCAGGGACAAATATGGAGAGGAGACTGGCCCAAAATGGGACCTATCTCAAAGGGATTCTCCATGGTATTTGGAGACTATTACTGATGCTCTCATTACTTACAGACAGGAGCCTAGCCTGGCTTTCCTCTGAGAGGCGCAACAAGCAGCTGACTGAGACAGAAGCAGATGCTTACACCCAACCAATGGTCTAAAATTGGAACCCATGGGGTTGAATTAGGGAAAAGCTGGAAGAAGTTGATGAGGGTGACCCTATAGGAAGACCAGCAGTCTCAACAAACCTGGACCGCCAAGATCTCTCAGACACTGAGTCAGCAACCAGGCATCATACAGCAACTGATGTGAGGCCCCTTACACATATAGAGCAGAGGATGGCCTGGTCTGGACTCAGTGAAAGAAGATACCCTCAAAGAACTTTACAGAATATGATAGTCATAGAAGAGAACACACAGATTTTGCTTGTTATAAGCCTCAATGTCTTCCAGGGTATTGTAACTGCTATGAAAAGAGCAACATTCGTCAAAGGATTTCTGATCCCAGAGAGATATACAACGTAAGTTTTGGGAAAGGAACTGAGGGTCCTGTCAGCTCAAGGCCCCAGAGTAAACAAAACAATCTGTTTTTCTTTGGTCTGTCAGGAGCTACCAAGCAAGTAATAAAATCAAAATTAAGTATCTCTTATCTTATGTATGCTACTGAAGGAAATACAGCTTTAGATATGGCCAAAGATAATGTCTTCTGACATTATCCCCAAAGGTTGAATATTATAAGTTATCCATTCCTGATGTGTATGGTCCCTTACCTTTAGGGACACTGGGAATAATCTTGGGAAGAGGTGGATTAACTTCTCAAACATTTATTGTGCCTCCAGATAAAGTAGATAGAGATAAGAAGAAATAAATAAAATTATAACAAATGTAAAAATGGGGATGCAAATTGAAGTAAGGGATAGAATTGTTCAGTGGTTGTTTTCTTTCTTTTTTTTCTTCTTTTTCCCTCCATCTTTATTAACTTGGGTATTTCTTATTTACATTTCAATTGTTATTCCCTTTCTCGGTTTCCATGCCAACATCCCCCTAGCCACTCCCCCTCCCCTTCTATATGGGTGTTCCCCTCCCCATCCTCCCCCCATTACCACACTCCCTCAAACAATCACGTTCACTGGGTTCTTGGCAGGACCAAGGGCTTCCACTTCCACTGGTGTTCTTGCTAGTCTGTTCATTGCTACCTATGCAGTTGGAGCCCAGGGTCAGTCCATGTATAGTCTTTGGGTAGTGGCTTAGTCCCTGGAAGCTCTGGTTGCTTGGCATTGTCGTTCATATGGAGCCTCGAGCCCCTTCAAGCTCTTTCAGTCCTTTCTCTGATTCCTTCAACGGGGGTCCCGTTCTTAGTTCAGTGGTTTGCTGCTGGCATTCGCCTATGTATTTGTTGTATTCTGGCTGTGTCTCTCAGGAGAGATCTACATCCGGTTCCTGTTGGCCTACACTTCTTTGCTTGATCCATCTTATCTAGTTTGGTGGCTGTATATGTAGGGGCCACATGTGGGGCAGGCTCTGAATGGGTGTTCCTTCTGCCTCTGTTCTAAACTTTGCCCCCCTATTCCCTGCCAAGGGTATTCTTGTCCCCCTTTTAAAGAAGGAGTGAAGCATTCGCATTTTGATCACCTGTCTTGAGTTTCATGTGTTCTGTGCATCTAGGGTAATTCAAGCATTTGGGCTAATAGCCACTTATCAATGAGTGCATACCATGTGTGTTTCTCTGTGATTGGGTTACCTCACTCAGGATGATATTTTCCAGTTCCATCTATGTCTTTAGGGGTTATGGGACTGTTTATCTGATTGTGATTTAACTCTGATACCTGATATCTGTCTATAAAATTGTCAATTTCCTCCAGATTTTCCAGTTTTGTTGAATATAGGCTTTTGTAGTATGACCTGATGATTTTTTAAATTCCCTCAGATTCTGTTGTTATGTCTCCCTTTTCAATTCTGATTTTGTTAATTTGGACACACTCTCTGTGCCCTTTGGTTAATCTGGCTAAGGGTTTATCTATTTTGTTGATTTTCTCAAAGAACCACCTCCTGGTTTTGTTAATTTTTTGTGTATTTCTTTTGTTTCTACTTGATTGATTTAAGGCCTGAGTTTGATACTTTCCTGCTGTCTACTCCTCTTGGGTGCATTTGCTTCTTTTCTTCTAGACCTTTTAGTTGTACTGTCAAGATTCTAGCATATGCTCTCTCCAGTTTCTTTTTGGAAGCACTCAGAGCTATGAGTATTCCTCTTTGCACTGCTTTCATTGTATCCCTTTAGTTTGGGTGTGATGTGACTTTATTTTCATTAAATTCTAAAAAGTCTTTAATTTCTTTATTTCTTCCTTGACCAAGTTATTGAGTACAGTGTTATTCAAATTCAACATTTATGTGGGCTTTCTGATGTTTTTGTCATTATTGAAGAACTGCCTTAGTCACTGGTGATCTGATAGGATACATAGGATTATTTCTGTCTTCATGTATCTGTTGAGGCCTGTTTTGTGACCATATATGGTCAGTTTTGGAGAAGGTATCATCAACTGCTAAGAAGGAGGTATATTTTGCTGGATGAAATGTTCTATAAATACCTGTTAAAACCATTTGGTTCATAACTTCTGTTACTTGCTCTGTGTCTCCATTTAGTTTTGGTTTCCATGATCTGTCCATTGATGGGAGTGAGGTGTTGAAGTCTCCCACTATTACAATGTGTGCTTTGAGCCTTAGTATGGTTTCCTTTATGAATGTAGGTGCCCTTGCATTTGGAGCATAGATATTCAGACTTGAGAGCTCATCTTGGTGGATTTTTCCTTTGATGAATATGAAGTTTCCTTCCTTATCTTTTTTTGGTAACTTTTGTTTGATAGTTGATTTTATTCGATATTAGAATGGCTACTTCAGCTTGTTTCTTGGGACCATTTGATTGGAAAATAGTTTTCAGTCTTTTACTCTGAGGCAGTGTCTGTCTTTGTCACTGAGGTGCATTTCCTGTATGCAGCAAAATACTGTGTCCTATTTACATATCCAGCTGTTAATCTATGTCTTTTTATTGGGAAACTGAGTCTATTGATGTTAAGAGATATTAAGAACCAGTGACTCTTACTTTCTGTTATTTTTGTTGTTAGATGTGGAATCATGTTTGTGGTTATCTTCTTTTGGGTTTGTTTAAAGAACATTAATTTCTTGCTTTTTATATGTTGTAGTTTCTCTACTTGTGCTAGAGTTTTCTATCTATTATCCTTTGTAGGGCTAGTTTTATGGAAAAGTATTATGTAAATTTGGTTTTGTCATGGAATATCTTGAATTCTCCATCTATGTTAACTGGAACTTTTGCTGGGTATAGTAGTGTGGTTTAGCATTTGTGTTCTTTTAGGGTCTATATGATATCTTCCCTGGATATTCTGGCTTTTAGAGTCTCTGTTGAGAAATTTGGTATAATTCTGATAAGTCTGCCTTTAAATGTTTTTTCCTTTTACCTTTCCCCCTACTTCTTTTAATATTCTTTCTTTGTTTTGTGCAGTTGATGTTTTTATTATTATGTGGTAGGTGGAATTTCTCTTCTGGTCCAGTGTATTTGAGGTTCTGTTGTCCTGCAATGGCAGGATATGGCCCAGTTCCAGATGGAGGTGTAAACCAGAAGGACTGTGCCCCTGGTTAAGCAGACCTCCTATGTCCCTGGTTACTGCAGACCTCCTGGGAGACAGCCAGGCTTTCCCTGGTTACTTTGGACTTCCTGGGAGGCAGACAAGCTATAGGGTGTGAGAAGATATCAGCCTGCTGATCTGGCCTTTGTGGAGATGGAGACTGGAAGGAAGATGGAGCTTAACTGTGCAGGTCACCTGAGTTACCTGGGCCCTGTGGGTATCCTTGCTGGATTAAATATTTAGGCAGAAGGAGGTGTTGACTATCCTGAGTATGGTGGATAGCAATGGGTTAGAACAGCTCCACATAATTCCTCAGAAATCAGTCTAGATTAATGAAATTTGCCCAATTTGACCCTAACCATTCTGATCCCGGCCCACAGATCCCTGCTCCCAAATCCCATGAGAGAGAAAGAGCTGAACACACAGAAGTGTGGGCCATTCTGAGACTGCAGGAAGGAGAGACTACCACTTCTGCCCACCTTTGCCCACGTGCCTGGCCCAAGAGAAAAATGCATAGTTCCTCTGGATACAGGAATATAGGAGCAGTCAAGCTGCAGGATCCCTGCAGTCCAGACTGCTCCCAGATCTGAACTGAACTCGTCAAACAGCTCCCTGCACCCAAATCCCATGCGTGGGGAGAGTTAGACCAGCAGAGGGGCAGACAACCCTGAGAACTCTGCTTATATTCCCAACTCAAGAGGAAAACGCCTAGCACCATCTGGACCCCCTGCACACAGGGACCTAGGAGCAGTAAGGGCTAGACCCTTCTGGCTGCTGCCCTCACGGAGAGCCCAAAGAGGTATTACACACTTGAGACCAGGAGTAAGACCAACTTTTCTGCTCCAAGTGACCTGCTTCTGGACTCAGGACACAGAAAGGCAGAATTCCTCTGGGACCAGGCACTTCCCGGTTCTAGCTGGTGCCTGAACCTCTCTGATCCTGGCCTAGAGATCCCTGCTCCCAAATCCCATGGGAGAGACAGCTGAACACTCAGAAGTGCAGGCAATCCTGAGACTGCAGGACAGGAGAGATTGCCACTTCTGCTCATCTTTTCCCACATCCCTGGCACATGAGGAAACTGCATAGTGCCTCTGGAAACAGGAATATAGGAGCAGTCAAGTTGCAGGACCCCACAGTCCAGACTGCCCAAGAATCTGAACTAAACCAATCAAACAGCTCCCTGCACCCAAATTCTGTTGGGGGAAGCGGAGCTAGACCTTCAAAGGGGCAGACACTCCTGGGAAACCAGAGGAGACTACTCTCTGTCCACATTCCCGACTCAAGAGGAAAACGCTTTGTGCCATCTGTGCCCTCTGTGCATAGGGACCTAGAAGAAGTAGGGGCAGGACCTTTCTTGTTCCTGCTCACATGGAGAGCTAAGAGTCAGCAGACAGGAATGACTACACCCCTGAGAGCAGAACACTCTTTTCTCATAACTGGCTGAAAGGAAACAGGAAAACAGGTCTACAGCAGTCCTGACAAACAGGCTACAGGATGGTCAAGGCACTGTCAGAAACAGCAAGACAAGCTAACAACGGAGACAACCTGATGGCAAGAGACAATCACCGGGATGCAAACAAGAGAAACCAAGAATATTTGGCATCATCAGAGCCCAATTCTCCCACCAAAGCCAACACTGGATTTCCAAACACACCAGAAAACCAAGATCTAGATTTAAAATCACATTTTATCATGATGATGGAGGACTTTAAGAAGGTCATAAATAACTCCCTGAAGGAAATACAGGACAACACCAGTAAACAACTAGAAGCCCTTAAAGTGGACAACAAAAATCCCTTAAAGAACTACTGGACAAAACAACTAAACAGGAGAAGGAAATGAACAAAACCATCCAGGAGTTAAAAATGGAAATAGAAACAATAAAGAAAGCACAAAGGGAGACAACCCTGGAGATAGAAAACTTAGGGAGGAGATCAGGAGTCATAGATGAGAGCATCACCAACAGAACACAAGAGATAGAAGAGAGAATCTCAGGAGCAGAAGATTCCATAGAAAACATTGACACAACTGTCAAAGATAATGTAAAATGGAAAAAGCTACTGGCCCAAAACATACAGGAAATCCAGGACACAATGAGAAGACCAAACCTAAGGATAATAGGTATAGAAGAGAGTGAAAAGTCCCAACCTAAAGTGCCAGTAAATATCTTCAACAAAATCATAGAAGAAAACTTCCCTAACCTGAAGAAAGAGATACCCATAAACATACAAGAAGCCTACAGAACTCCAAATTGATTGGACCAGAAAAGAAACTCCTCTCATCACATAATAGTCAAAACACCAAATCCACAAAACAAAGAAAGAATATTAAAATCAGTAAGGGGAAAAGTTCAAGTAACATATAAAGGCAGACCTATCAGAATTACACCAGATTTCTCCCCAGGGACTATGAAAGCCAGAAGATCCTGGACAGATGTCAAACAGACCCTAAGAGAACAGAAATGCTAGCCCAGGTTACGTTATCCAGCAAAACTGTCAATTAACATTGAGGAAGAAACATAGATATTCCATGACAAACCAAATTTACACAATACCTTTCCACAAATCCAGCCCTACACAGGATAATAAATGGCAAAGCCCAACACAAGAAGGCAAGGTACACCCTAGGAAAAGCAAGAAACTAATCTTTTTGCAACAAAACAAAGAGAAGAGAAGCACACAAACATAATCTCACCTCCAAATACAAAAATAACAGAAAGAAATAATCACTATTCCTTAATATCTCTCAACATCAATGGGCTCAATTCTCCAATAAAAAGACACAGATTAACAGACTGGATATGTAATGAGGACCCAGCATTTTCCTATTTACAGGAAACACAACTCAGAGACAAAGACAGACACTACCTCAGAGTAAAAGGATAGAAAACTACTTTCCAATCAAATGGTCTGAAGAAGCAAGCTGGAGTAGCCATTCTCATATTGAATAAAATAGACTTTAAACCAAAAGTCATCAAAAAAGACAAGGAACGACACTTCATATTCATCAAAGGAAAAATGCACCAAGGTGAACTCTCAATCCTAAATATCTATGCTCCAAATACAAGGGCACTTACATACGTAAAAGAAACCTTACTAAAGCTTAAAGCACACATTGCAGCACACACAAAAATAATAGGAAATTTCAACACTCCACTTTCATCAATGAACAAATCACTGAAACAGAAATTAAACAGAGACATAGACAGACTAACAGAAGTTGTGAACCAAATGGACTTCACAGATATTTATAGAACATTCCATTCTAAAACAAAAGGATATATCTTCTCACTATCTCATGGGACTTTCTCCAAAATTGACCATATAATTGGTCATAAAACAGGCCTCAACAGATACAGAAAGATAGAAAGAATACCATGCATCCTATCAGACCACCATGGACCAAGGCTTGTATTCAATAACAATAAAGAAAGAATGCCCAGATATACATGGCAGTTGAAAAATGCTCTACTCAATGATAACCTGGTCAGTGAAGACATAAAGAAAGAAATTAAAGACTTCTTCGAATTTAAGGAAGATGAAGATAAAATATACCCCAACTTATGGGACACAATGAGTGCTGTGGTAAGAGGAAAACTCATAGCTCTGAGTGCCTGCAGAAAGAAACAGGAGAGAGCATATGTCACCAGCTTGACAGCACACCTAAAAGCTCTAGAACAAAAAGAAGCAAATACACCCAGGAGGAGTAGAAGGCAGGAAATAACCAAACTCAGGGCTGAAATCAAACAAGTAGAAACATAAATGAGTATACAAAGAATCAACATAGCCAAAAGCTGGTTCTTTGTGAAAATCAACAAGATAGATAAACTCTTAGCCAGATTAACCAGAGGCCATAGAGAGTGTGTCCAAATTAACAAAATCAGAAATGAAAAGGGAGACATAACAACAGAATCAGAGGAAATATAAAAAGTCATCAGATCTTACTACAAAACTTGAAAATCTGGAGGAAATTGACAATTTTCTAGACAAATACCAGGTACCAAAGTTAAATCAATAACAGATAAACCATTTAAACATCCCCATAACTCCTAAAGAAATAGAAGCATAAATTAAAAGTCTCCCAACCAAAAAGAGCCCATAACCAGATGGTTTTAGTGCAGAATTCTATCAGATCTTCATAGAAGACCTCATACGAATAATGTCTAAACTTTTCTCAAAATTGAAACAGAGGGTGCACTACCAAATTGCTTCTATGAATCCACAATTACTCTATACCTAAACCACACAAAGACCCAACAAAGAAAGGGAACTTCAGACCAATTTCCCTTTTGAATATTGATGCAAAAATACTTAATAAGATTCTTGCAAATCAAATCCAAGAACACATCAAAATAACCATCCATCATGATCAATTAGTCTTCATCCCACGTACGCAGGGTTGGTTTAATATATGGAAAACAAACAATGTAATGCACTATATTAACAAACTCAAAGATAAAAACCAAATGATCATTTCATTAGATGGTGAGAAAGCAACTGAAAAAATTCAATACCCCTTCATGATAAAAGTCCTGGAAAGAACAGGAATTCAAGGTCCATATCTAAACATTAAAAGCCATATACAGCAAGCCAGCAGCTAAAATTAAACTAAATGGAGAGAAATTTGAAGCAATCCCACTAAAATCAGGGACTAGACAAGGCTGCCCTCTCTCTTCCTACTTATTCAATATAGTTCTCGAAGTCCTAGCCACTGCAATCAGACAACAAAAGGAGAGCAAACAGATTCAGATTGGAAAGGAAGAAGTCACAATATTACTATTTGCAGATGATATGATAATTTACTTAAGATATCCCAAAGGTTCCAGCAGGGAACTACTAAGCCTGATAAACAACCTCAGCAAGTTGCTGTGTATAAAATTAACTCAAACAAATCAGTAACCTTCCTCTACACAAACGATAAACATGCTGAGAAAGAAATTAATGTAACGACATCCTTCATAAATGTCCCAAATAATATAAAATACCTCGATGTGACTTTAAAGAAGCAAGTTTTCACTTGTTTCTTATGTATGATAAGAACTTCAAGCCTCGGAAGAAAGAAATTGAAGATCTCAGAAGATGGAAAGATCTCCCATGCTCATGGATTGGCAGGATTAATATAGTAAAAATGGTCATTTTACCAAAAGTGATCTAGAGATTCAATGCAATCCTCATCAAAATGCCAATCCAATTCTTCATAGAGTTAGACAGAAAAATTTGCAAATTCGTCTGGAATAACAAAAAGCCCAGTATAGCGAAAACTATCCTCAATACTAAAAGGACTTGTAGGGGGATCACCATCCCTAACCTCAAGCAATATTACAAAGCAATAGTGATCAAAACTGTATGGTATTGGTACAGAGACAGGCAGATATATCAGTGGTATAGAATTGAAGACCCAGAAATGGACTCATACACCTGTGGTCACTTGATTTTCGACAATGGAGCAAAACCATCCAAAGGAGAAAAGATAGCATTTTCAGCAAATGGTGCTGATTCAACTGGAGGGCAGCATGTAGAAGAATGCAAATCGATCCATTCTTATTGCCTTGTACAAAGTTTAAGTCCAAGTGGATCATGGACCTCCACATCAAACCAAATACACTCAAACTAATAGAAGTAAAATTGGGGAAGAATCTCAAACACATGGGAAGTGGAGAAAATTTCCTGAGCATAACATGAATGGCTTATTCTATAAAATCAAGAATCGATAAATGGGATCTCATAAAGCTACAAAGCTTCTGCAAGGGAAAGGACACTGTTGTTAGGACAAAACAGCAACCAACATATTGGGAAAAGATCTATACCAATCCTACAACAGATAGAGGGCTTATATCCAAAATATACAAAGAACTCTTGACATTAGACTGCAGAGAGACAAATAACCCTATTAAAAAATGAGGTTCAGAGCTAAATAAAGAATTCACAGCTAAGGAATGCCAAATGGCTGAGAAGCACGTAAAGAAATGTTCAAATCTTTAGTCATCAGGGAAATGGAAATCTAAACAACACTGTGATTCTACCTCACACTAGTCAGAATGGCTAAGATCAAAAGCTCAGGACATAGCATAGGCTGACGAGGATGTGGAGAAAGAGGAACACTCCTATATTGTTGGTGGGATTGCAAACTGGTACAACCATTCTGGAAATCAGTCTGGAAGTTCCTTAGAAAATTGGACATTTCATTACTTTAGGACCGTTACTATTCCTCTCTTGGGCATATAACCAAAAGATGCTCTAACGTACAACAAAGACACATGCTCCACTATGTTCATAGTAGCCTTATTTATAATAGCCAAAAGGTGGAAAGGTCCCAGATGCCCTTTAATAGAGGAATAGATACAGAAAATGTGGTACATCTACACAGTGGAGTACTACTCAGCTGTCAAAAACAATGATTTCATGAAATTCATAGGCAAATGGATTAAACTAGAAAATATCATTCTGAGTGAGGTAATCCAATCACAGAAAAACACACATGGTATGCACTCATTTATAAGTTGATATTAGCTCAAATGCTTGAATTACCCTAGATACAGAGTCCACATGAAACTCATGAAGGTGACCAAAATGTGGATTCTTCACTCTTTCTTTAAAATAGGGAACAAATATACCCATAGGAGGGCATAGGGAACCAATGTTTAGAACATTGACTGAAGGAACTGTCATTCAGAGCCTGCCCACATGTGATATATATATATATATATATATATATATATATATATATATATATATATATATATATATACACACACACACACATTTATATACAATCCCCAAATCTAGATAAGATGGATGAAGCTAAGAAGTGCAGGCTGACAGGAACTGGATGTAGATCTCTCCTGAGAGACACAGCCAGAATATGTCAAATACAGAGGCGAATGCCAACATCAAACCAGTGAACTGAGAATAGGACCCCTGTAAGAGGAATCCAAGAAAGGACTGAAAGACCTGAAGGGGCTTGAGCCCCCATAAGAAGAACAAGGTCAACCAACCAGATCTTCCAGAGACTAAGTCACTCCCCAAAGACTATAGTTGGACTGATCCTGGTCTCCAAATTCATAGGTAGCAATGAATACCAGTGGAAGGGGAATCCCTTTGTCCTGCCTAACCTGGACCCCAATTGTACAGGATTGTTGTGGGAAGCGATAATGGGGGCTAATGGAGAAAGGAACACCCATAGAAAAGGGGCGCAAGAGGCATTAGGGAACTGATGGCCTGGAAACTGGGAAAGGGAATAACATTTGAAATGTAAATAAGAACTATCCAATTTAATAAAAATGGAAGAAAAAAAAGAAATTTGCCTGGACTTTAGTGTTAACATGGGCATAGGATATCACCAGGGCCATAGACCCATACGCAGCTCTTGACCTCTTCATATCTGCCTGTTCCTCACTTCTATGTAGTTTTCAGTCCACCTTTCTCTGTGTATATAGAGCCTTTGACTTTGCCTTCTTTTCTATCTCTCCACCGTTTACCCCTTCTTTCCTGTTTGTCCATTACATATTTTTCTATCTTGTTGATGCCTGTGGCAGGCGCTTAGGTGTCTCTCTTCTGTCTGCCATGTGTCAGTGTGGCTAGTGGTTGCAGATGCTTAATCGTCTTTCTTTGGACTTCCCTGATCAGCAGGAAGGAATACAACTGTTTCAGATGCATTTTCAAAATCCTCTGAATTCCATGGGTTATTCTCTTACATCTCTTATTGTTTTCAAATTTAATTTTTCTTCCCATTTTTCCAGTGTAATATTTTTATTAATTGGTTGTGAATTAGACATCATATTTCCTCCCCCCACCAGTAAAAAAAATAAAACAATCCAAATTATGTTATTTATATACTCACTGGTGTGTGGTCAAACTCTGAGTCATCTTCCTGTTAACACATTCCTTTTCCTCCCTTATCCCTGCTGGAATCCATATATTGTGGAAAGTGACACTTCAACATCATATCATTTATGAGTTATCTTGATGGCTTCCTGTTTAGGCTGTTACTATTTTGGGAGGGGGAGAGGTGGTTTAGATAAAGGCAGCATTTGTCACAAAATTCTTTCACATATATCTTTCAACTTTGCATTAGTAGTGATCAATGTCACTGCCAAAATAGCTTATTTGCTCTTTACAATTCATAGGAACCATAGGAGCATGGGTTATGGGTTTGCCCATTCTTTCTGATGTAAGCACAGACAACAAACAGGTCTCACCTTTGTAGCAGGGAAATGGGCTTTGATAAAGTCCTTGGATGCAGCCGGGATCACAGACATCAGTGTGACTTCATGTTGAAGTACAGACCACAGATATCTCCTAACATCTTTGGTGGTAACAAGGGACATAGATATCAATCCAGTCACAGTAAGACCACAGACATAGACATGTCCCTCTGTGGCATTAGGTTTTCTTTTCCTTAGTTTTGGTTAAAGGTTTGGCATTTTTGTTAATCTTTTTTAAATATACTTTTTATTTAACTTATTTTAATGCAGGCACTTATGGGAACTTAGCCAAAACTTGCTTACATCTTGGTGGATCAGGAAGCTGAATGCTTAGGGAAGACCCAGCAGCAAATTCTCCTCACATCCACGTCTTCAGCGAGATCACAGGGCCGAAGGTTCCACGTTTTCTCAGAGTACCTCCAGATAATGAACAAGATTATTAAACCTTGATCCTGTGCAGAACATTTAAAATTCCAACAATAACATACAAGAAACCAACAGAGAGTACATACACAAATGCACATGGTCTCCTTATAAAAATGCACATAGAAACATGTGCACACAGAGAAAAATGTGGACACATGTGCATCCTATACACATAGACATGATAACATATGTAAAATGACACTTCACACAGAGAAACTCACAGACATGATAGGTACATATTCAATACATATTCATGCGAATGAGGTTACATGTAGAGAAACACAAATGCACAACTTCACACAAACAGTTAAGAGATGAGAACACACAGAGACATCTGTTCACATAAACACATGAACACAAATACACATGTGCAATCTGTAGTGAGAATTTTAGTTTCTTAAAAATACATTTCTTTTATGTTTTAATCCTTAGATGTGTGATATGTGGCTGCTTCAGATTGTCCCCAGACACTAACTATGAATTTCTCATTCTCTATCTTGGGTATGATTTTTGCCAACTGTATATAGTTTGTGTTTGGAATCCTGGAAAGTATATTAATTTTTAGCCCCTAGAGGGGTTAAGGGCCCTCTGAAGAAGGAAGCTACTTCTCTCCGTGCCCCTGCTTGTTACTAGTGCTGCAGTTTCTCAAGTATTCATGAGTGAAGTGTGGAGAGACAAGAAAAGGAAATGCAAATATCCTGATTATGAAAATTTGACTTGCCTTAAGGAACTCAATTTCTGTAATCTGTAGAAAGTAGTTCTAAGAGATCTATATACTCTTTCCCTTCTAAACTTCTTTCTCTCCTCCCTTGTGTTCATGAGTTGGAGGAATTAAGGTAGAATAAGTGTTTAAAGGATGGTAGAGCTATAGGAAACCAATAAAGTAGACAAAAATGTGCAATATAGAGCATTAACACATAGCTACTCTGACACGCATACAAGTACATTCAACACACCAGGACCACACAGCTACGTATGTGCACATTTACAGGATAAGAAATTTGCTTTGTGGTGTGAAAAAAAGAGATGTTAGATTTTGGGACCACAGTGTACTTTGTCAGGAAGCCTGACTTCCAATCTTTCCTGGATCATGGGAAGAGGGAATCCATCTGCACTATGAAAAGGTTTGCTGGTTTTTAGATGTGTATAGGGCCAAGCTACTAGCTTGGTAGAGATCTGATGTGAGAGTGTGGAGAGTCAGAGAGATTGTCAGCATTCTCAGGAGCATGGGAATCAGGAGGAGAGAATAGACATATGGGCTAGGTTACTGAAGGGTGATACCATAGCTCAGTCATTAGCAGGCTGTGGCTGGATAATACCTGTTTGTACATTACTGCTAGTTGGACATGATCTTGTAGGTGTTCATTGAGGTAGGGATTCTAAGAAGGAAGAGGAAATGTGACAATTTGTTGGGAATACAGGCAGGTATATGGAGTGTAAGAGCACAAGAGTTCTTATCTTTCTGGATCTGGGTTCTCAGAGGTCACAAGCTATTTTGATAACATTCTTTTTCCTGACAAGACTTCCTGAAAATAATTGAAAGCACAGGCAGGTGATTAATTATAGAAATTAGCACCATGTGTTCATGAGGGCCAAAGAAAATAGTAAAACTACTGCATAATCTGGATGAGAACTTTGTGAAGATGAGGTGCCAACCAGTTCAATATATACATGCTACAAGAAGGACAGGAACACAGAGTCATCATGGTGACTTTGCAAGTTCTCCTGCTGACTGTGGTTCTGATCCTGCCCTCTGTGGAAAAATTATCCCTCAGGAATAAAGAGTATTCTGCCTCAGCTGACAAGGTGAGAGTGCTGGGCAGACTGATTTGGGTTTTGTAGATTGGATGAGAGTCACAGGGATGCTACTGAGATCTTTAAATGGACATTTGTGAAATGCCCTCTGCTATGATTTAGTGTCTGCCCTCCAGCATGGTTTTTCTTGATATCTGACACTGGTTGCACCCAGAAGCCAAGGAATATTTTATGGAGGCATCTTTTTCATTGGTCTGCTACAAAGCCAACTTGTCTCCTTTCTCACTTTGTTGTCTTCTAAAGACCATTTTTTGTAAATTCCACAGACATTACTCTGTTCAGTGTTTCTCCTTCTCAACAAAAGATCTTACAGAATGATGGGCACAATGTAGTGCTATTCTTTACTGAGGGCTGAGTTATGCTGGGTGTTGAAAGGATTACCTGAATGGATAGAATTACTAAGATGTTTTGATGTTTAAAATGATGTGTTTGAGAATATAAAGAAGTTTTGGAGCCAATTGGCCTTCTTTCCAAACACTGGAAGTGATGGATAAAGATGCTTATTGTGGCAGGCCTTCCTCCTGGAATCTTAGCTGATCTGGAGTCAAATATGTTCCTGTAGTTGAACGTGATATCCCAGTACCCTACTTACCTCTATTGGCAACTCTGTTTTATTATGTTTTGATATCCACTTGGTAATGAGTCTAAGTCCTTTTCCCCCTCATTCCTAGAATAAAGGGAGTTGGCATCTCTTAGCCTTGTCCGATTGTTGATTTTTTCCTCACCTGTTTAAGTGGAACCTTTGCAGGTACCCTAGAATAATCCTGCCCCATGATTGATATCTCTGATTCAAGATCCCTGTCCTAGTCTCTTTCAATCTGCCTGCTCATGACCAAGAGGGGCTATCCATGACCAGGACTCTTCCTGATCCTTCAACATAGGATTTTCCCCCAGAAGGGACAAGAATCCTACACTTTTCTTCATCTCTGTTCATGCCTGGAACCGCTTTCCTTGGCTTACCCTTTTTGTGCTTTCTATCTCAAAGGTGTTTTCCCCCTCTAGCTCCTAGGAAAATGGTATATAACTCGATGGGCAGGGAACCTGCCTATTCCTGCAAAGAAGAAGTTTAACCCACTACCTCCCTTCATTTTCACCAAAAACATTCTTGGCAAGTTGGAATTTAGGATGAATATCTCGTGAGTACCTGCCATAAGGCAACCTTTACTGCTCTTGGCTCCATGGATTTCCCATCTTCACAAAATCATACTTTTGATCTCAGCCAGGTATTGTCATATCACCATTGAATTCTCATGTATTGTCTGGGAAATGTGTCAGGTGAATGTGTCAGGAGAAATTTTCACAGGTAACTGGCTGCAAACAAAAGGCCAAGTACATCAACTAATGTTCTTCTATGACACTCCCTGGAGGACTGAAGCTTTCCTTCCCAGTGATGCTTACTCCACAGAGTCAGTATAGATGCTGCACCTATATCTGTGCAGGTACAGGGCCCTCAATATTTTACCAATTTGTACATGTAATGAGAATCTAGGGGTAATGTTGGAAGTTCTAGGACTCTGTCTTCTAGCAGAAACGTTTGGAGACACATGAACAGAGTTAGGACAGTCCTGGACCTGGAAGAAAATTACTTGGACAGGCAGGAAGCCTGCCCAGAAGTGGGAACATGGGCAGGTTTCATATAAGAACTATTCCTTTTCTTGCCCTCCCATCTGTCATAATGTGGACCATAGCAGTAGTTGACATAGGGATTGTGGAAAGCCATGTGCTGATGCTTTGCTGGCAACTGAATGAATCATAAGAAAGATCTGGGTTCAATTCAATATATAGCCTCATAAATGACAAAAGTGGAGGACATAGCTGGTGACAGAGAGAGAGATCCATGTTTTTGTTCTCTGTTATAGGAAACCCATAGGGTGTATTGTTTTCATGGTATATTTGGAGGAAGTACGAGATAATCCTGGTAACTTCTACATCTGTGAGTACTCACTTTCAGGTTCATTTTCTGGGGCTTTTAGAAGAGATTTGAAGAGTACATGACTCACTTTATTTCACAGGGCCAAATCACAGGATCAACATTGCTTTCATTGGTGGGATGGACTTTGCTATTGCTTACCATCAAAGCAAAATCAAGAACCAAATCCTACTGGTGACAATGCTCATGGGTATGTCTCATACTACCTAAAAGCTGGGCGTGGATTCTTTGGACAGTATGTATAGAGTGGGCCACTATTCCCTGTCTAGTTATCTTGTTCCTACCTGGGTGTTTTTCCTGAGATGGCTACAGTCTTTGAGAGAGTTCTTTATAAGCTCAGTGTTGTCCAAATCACTCTTGAGTAACAGGCTCACAACCATTCCATACCCACTGAGCCTCAGCTTCTTCCTTCTCTTCTCAGTCAGACTTTTCCTTGGTCCTGTTCTAGGAAGATGTTTGTTTGGAATCATTTCTCATTGGGAATGTAGACAAACATTTGAAGACAAGGTGTTATTGTCATGTCAACAGGGGCTATTCTGAGATCCAAATGGTGGAGGTTAGAGTCCTGCTCAAAACCTGTTTTATGAAATCTGACATGCCCCCCCTTACTACACAGGTCTGAGGTACTGAAGATTACAGTTATCATCATGTTAAACGATAAGTGAGAAACAAGTAGGTGCATGAAAGTTTGAGGGACAGTTTTGCCCAATGTTGAGAAAATTATTTCAGTCCTCTCTGTCCTTCTTGGAAACCATTTAGAATTTAATGAGAAGGCTTGGGATAACTCAGTGGTTAAGTATTCTTGTTGCATGTACTGAGACATGAATTCATGTCATAAGAGCTTACATAAGTATCTCAACATGGCCAAGTATTCCTGTAATCCCATCATTGTTGAAGAGACAATGTGCCCCCAGAGCTGGCTTTCCAGACCTCATAGCCACAATGATGAACTTCCAGTTCAATAAGAGGTTATATCTTAAAGGCGATAATGTGGAGAGCTCTAGAGGAGGATGATTGGCATCTTGCTCTGGCCACCATGGTTATAAACAGACACCACACACACACACACACACACACACACACACACACACACACACACACACACACACACAATTTTGATAAGTGTGTATTTTCTGACAGACCTTTTTGATTCACATCCCAGGAAAGACAGGTGTATTGATAAAAATGCTCCTTGCTGTTTCTGTTTTCACAAGAGAGTTCTGAATCCTGAAGTAAACAAGGAGATTACCTGTGTACAAAGTGTCCATTGCTACGTGGTGACAACCCCACCGCCAAACACTAAGAGTCACTATGCAAGCTGCATTGGTTATTCTTAATACCTCTGGAGTTTGCACTGTACTGCCTCCCTGTTTCTTGGTCAACCTGACAACACATCAATCTGCAGTATTGTATATGCTCATGAGCTTCCAAAAATGGCATAGGATATCTTTTAGACTAGGCATGTAGACTCTCGACAAACATCTACTGCTGTCCACTGGTTCATCACCAGATCTTGGTCAATGGTTCTAGAGGTCATGGTACTGCCCAGAAGCTCTTGACATTTCTAGTTTACTTTCTTAGTTCAAATATTCCCATGATCTATAGAAATACCATGAATAGATGGTCCTGTGTTAAGATGTGTTTTTGAGAAGCTTTTGGGATTCTGAAGAAAATGTTGGAACACAGGTGCTTGTAGCATTATTATGACTGAGGTGGCCAGTCCCTCTTTGTTCTTTTCTTTTTTTTTTTTTCAGAGCTGGGGATCGAACCCAGGGCCTTGCGCTTGCTAGGCAAGTGCTCTACCGCTGAGCTAAATCCCCAACCCTGCCAGTCCCTCCTTGATATGACTCCTTTTCACCTCAAGCTACTGTCAAATTCTGTCTAGGAATTAAAGCAGAAGCATAGTTTAGGGTACCTATGAGCAAAGCATGTGCTTTGCAAGGGCTTATTTGGGTGTGTATGTAATTGTATGCATATGATTTTTGTCCTCCAGTGACGAATATGTGAAAACATTTTTTCTGAACAGACTTCATTGAGTGTATTGGGGCCTGCCAGCCTCATGAGAGACCCATGTGCTCAGTTGACCTTTGTCACAAACACGAGATAAATACAATTTCCTCTTCACTGCTTCTACATGACCTGCCTCATGCTAAGAAATATTCAGCTAGAGATAGTGTTTCTATGAAATCTCATGTTTCAAAAAAATTCCTGAATGATTTGTGAGTGAACCATCTATACTAAGGTTCTTTTCCACCCCCTTGTTTCATACTCATGTGGCTTGCAGGTCAAAACATGTTCCCAAGGCCAACTGTGATATTAGATTTTGAAGATTTTGTAGAAAGCCTAGCACTGAACAAAACAGACATCATCAATGCTGGATGTGATGGTAATGAGATAGAGATTTTGCATCTTTCTTTTAATTCATGAGTTTCCTGTAAGATACTGACACTACACATACCTTTCCCAAACACATGTCTTGTTCTCTGTTTGTAAATAGATTCCTGTGAGTTGTTCGGGGAAACCTAGTACATGGAGGAAGTACCACAGAGTCTGCACAGGAACTGTGTTCCGAGACCTGTACATTCATCCTCTCCTGTCAGAACCCCAGGTGGCAGAAGAAGAAATGAATGCCTTACTTCCACATCCCCCAAATCCTTAGATTTCTGTAGAGGTGGTAACTATTCCCTCTATGTTTAATAGTTGATCAATTGGCTCCTGGTTTTGTAACATTCAGGTGTGATCGGCATATAGTCCTGACCTTGATCACCAGCACTCATTGGTCCTTGCGTAAGTGACATGTCATGGCACAAAGGGTGAGAGAGCTCAGCTTTGGCAGCCAGGGCAGCTGGAGGGAGGGACAGGGTAGGAACATGCATGATGGCTAGTGAGTATAGAGTGTGATTGGAATCAAAGGCAAGCAGATGTTGATATACAAGTGTGATTCAGTGCAATAAACAAGAATCTCATATGTCCTTCACGTTCTGGTGCCTACTGTTGAGTGGATGCCCTGGAATGAATGATATGAAGGAGGGTGTGGGTATGCTCTGTAATTTTGGAAGGGCATGGTGTCAAGCAAGGCCTTTATTGTCTCTATTAATTCAGCAACCATGGCCTGAGGGCAACAGGACCAGAAGTGTCAGATACAGAAACTCCAGAAGTAAAGGTAATAAATACAATCATGTTGCATCCATGTCCAGATAAAAATAAAGGAAAATGTTCCACACATCTCCATTGAATTTCCATCAATTCATGTTCTTCTTTGTATACCACTATCCTTTTCTTGAGGACAGTTGTCTTCTTAGAAATTGCAGACCTGGCAGATCTTCCCGGTCGCTGCCACCGCGGAGAGCCCGTGGGGCAGAACCCCGCGAGCGAACTCGAGCCTCGGGGCCACAGGTAAGACTAACTTATCTGCTGCAAGTGACTTGCCTGGTGGAATCGGGACAACAGAGGCAGAATCCCTCTAGGACCAGGCACGTCCTGTATTTTACCGGACGTGAACAAGAGCGGATTCCGGCCAGCACCAACTCTCTGCTACCACAGCCCGTGGCAGAGATACAATACACCTCGTGGGGTGGGCACTCCTCAGGCTGCAGAGCGGAAGAGACCACCAACACTGCCCACCCCTGCCCACATCCCTGACCCAAGAGGAAACTGTACAAGGCCTCTGGGTTCCTGTGGGGGAGGGCCCAGGAGCAGCAGGAGCCCTGCCTGAGACACCGCCGGATCCTGAAGGAAACAGACCGGAGGAAAAAACACCGAGCCATCTGGAACCCTGTGCACGGAGGCTCCCGGAAGAGGCGGCGCAGATCTTCCCGCTCGCCTGCCACATGGAGAGCCCGTGGGGCAGAACCCAGCGGCGAACTCGAGCCTCGGGGCCACAGGTAAGACTAACTTATCTGCTGCAAGTGACTTGCCTGGTGGACTCGGGACACCAGAGCCAGAGTCCAGCTAGGACCAGGCACGTCCTGTGTTTACCGGAAGTCCCACACCCGCGGATCCCGGCCCGCAGCAGCTCTCTGCTCCCAGAACCCGTGGGAGAGATACCTTACTGCCTGGTCGGGTGGGCACTCCTGAGGCTGCAGAGCGGAAGAGACCACCAACACTGCCCACCCCTGCCCACATCCCTGACCCAAGAGGAAACTGTACAAGGCCTCTGGGTTCCTGTGGGGAGGGCCCAGGAGCAGCAGGGCCCTGCCTGAGACACCGCCCGGATCCTGAAGGAAACAGACCGAGGAAAACACCGGAGGCCATCTGGAACCCTGGTGCCAGGCTCCCCCGGAAGAGGCGCAGATCTTCCCTGTCGCTGCCACCCGCGGAGAGCCCGTGGGCAGAACCCAGCAAGGCGAACTCGAGCCTCGGGGCCACAGGTAAGACCAACTTTTCTGCTGCAAGTGACCTGCCTGGTGAACTCAAGGCACAGGACCCAAGGAACAGCTGAAGACCTGTAGAAAGGGTAAACTACACAACCGAAAGCACAACACACCGCCCCCCTAACTGACTGAAAGCGACGAAAACAGGTCTACAGCACTCCTGACACACAGGCCTATAGGACAGTTTAGCCACTGTCAAAATAGCAGAACAAAGTAACACTAGAGATAATTTGATGGCGAGAGGCAAGCGCAGGAACCCAAGCAACAGAAACCAAGACTACATGGCACCATCTGAGCCCAATTCTCCCATCAAAACAAACATGGAATATCCAAACACACCAGAAAAGCAAGATCTAGATTCAAAATCATATTTGATCATGATGCTGGAGAACTTCAAGAAAGACATGATGAACTCCCTTAGAGAACAAGTAGAAGCCTACAGAGAGGAATCGCAAAAATGCATGAAAGAATTCCAGGAAAACATAAATAAACAAGTAGAAGCCCATACAGAGGAGACACAAAAATCCCTGAAAGAATTAAAGGAAAACACAATCAAACAGTGGAAGGAATTAAAAATGGAAATAGAAGCAATCAAGAAAGAACACATGGAAACAACCCTGGATATAGAAAACCAAAAGAAGAGACAAGGAGCTGTAGATACAAGCTTTACCAACAGAATACAAGAGATGGAAGAGAGAATCTCAGGAGCAGAAGATTCCATAGAAATCATTGACTCAACTGTCAAAGATAATGTAAAAGCGGAAAAAAAAGCTACTGGTCCAAAACATACAGGAAATCCAGGACTCAATGAGAAGATCAAACCTAAGGATAATAGGTATAGAAGAGAGTGAAGACTCCCAGCTCAAAGGACCAGTACATATCTTCAACAAAATCATAGAAGAAAACTTCCTAACCTAAAAAAAGAGATACCCATAGGCATACAAGAAGCCTACAGAACTCCAAATAGATTAGACCAGAAAAAAACACCTCCGTCACATAATAGTCAAAACACCAAACGCACAAAATAAGGAAAAGAATATTAAAAGCAGTAAGGAAAAAGGTCAAGTAACATATAAAGGCAGACCTATCAGAATCACACCAGACTTTTAAGCCAGAAACTATGAAGGCCAGAAGATCCTGGACTGATGTCATACAGACCCTAAGAGAACACAAATGCCAGCCCAGGCTACTGTATCCTGCAAAACTCTCAATTAACATAGATGGAGAAACCAAGATATTCCATGACAAAACCAAATTTACACAATATCTTTCTACAAATCCAGCACTACAAAGGATAATAAATGGTAAAGCCCAACATAAGGAGGCAAGCTATACCCAAGAAGAGGCAAAAAACAAATCGTTTTGGCAACAAAACAAAGAGAAGAAAAGCACACAAACATAACACATCCACGTATGAATATAACAGGAAGCAATAATCACTATTCCTTAATATCTCTCAACATCAATGGCCTCAACTCCCCAATAAAAAGACATAGATTAACAAACTGGATACGCAACGAGGACCCTGCATTCTGCTGCCTACAGGAAACACACCTCAGAGACAAAGACAGACACTACCTCAGAGTGAAAGGCTGGAAAACAACTTTCCAGGCAAATGGTCGGAAGAAGCAAGCTGGAGTAGCCATTCTAATATCAAATAAAGTCAATTTTCAACTAAAAGTCATCAAAAAAGATAAGGAAGGACACTTTATATTTATCAAAGGAAAAATCCACCAAGATGAACTCTCAATCCTAAATATCTATGCCCCAAATACAAGGGCACCTACATACGTAAAAGAAACCTTACTAAAGCTCAAAACACACATTGCACCTCACACAATAATAGTAGGAGACTTCAACACCCCACTCTCATCAATGGACAGATCATGGAAACAGAAATTAAACAGAGACGTAGACAGACTAAGAGAAGTCATGAGCCAAATGGACTTAACGGATATTTATAGAACGTTCTACCCTAATACAAAAGGATATACCTTCTTCTCAGCTCCTCATGGTACTTTCTCCAAAATTGACCATATAATTGGTCAAAAACGGGCCTCAACAGGTACAGAAAGATAGAAATAATCCCATGCGTGCTATCGGACCACCACGCCTAAAGCTGGTCTTCAATAACAATAAGGAAGAAAGCCCACATATACGTGGAAATTGAACAATGCTCTACTCAATGATAACCTGGTCAAGGAAGAAATAAAGAAAGAAATTAAAAACTTTTTAGAATTTAATGAAAATGAAGGTACAACATACCCAAACTTATGGGACACGATGAAAGCTGTGCTAAGAGGAAAACTCATAGCGCTGAGTGCCTGCAGAAAGAAACAGGAAAGAGCATATGTCAGCAGCTTGACAGCACACCTAAAAGCTCTAGAACAAAAAGAAGCAAATACACCCAGGAGGAGTAGAAGGCAGGAAATAATCAAACTCAGAGCCGAAATCAACCAAGTAGAAACAAAAAGGACCATAGAAAGAATCAACAGAACCAAAAGTTGGTTCTTTGAGAAAATCAACAAGATAGATAAACCCTTAGCCAGACTAACGAGAGGACACAGAGAGTGTGTCCAAATTAACAAAATCAGAAATGAAAAGGGAGACATAACTACAGATTCAGAGGAAATTCAAAATATCATCAGATCTTACTATAAAAGCCTATACTCAACAAAACTTGAAAATCTGCAGGAAATGGACAATTTCCTAGACAGATACCAGGTACCGAAGTTAAATCAGGAACAGATAAACCAGTTAAACAACCCCATAACTCCTAAGGAAATAGAAGCAGTCATTAAAGGACTCCCAACCAAAAAGAGCCCAGGTCCAGACGGGTTTAGTGCAGAATTCTATCAGACCTTCATAGAAGACCTCATACCAATATTATCCAAACTATTCCACAAAATTGAAACAGATGGAGCACTACCGAACTCCTTCTATGAAGCCACAATTACTCTTATACCTAAACCACACAAAGACCCAACAAAGAAAGAGAACTTCAGACCAATTTCCCTTATGAACATCGACGCAAAAAAATACTCAACAAAATTCTGGCAAACCAATCCAAGAGCACATCAAAACAATCATCCACCATGATCAAGTAGGCTTCATCCCAGGCATGCAGGGATGGTTTAATATCGGAAAACCATCAACGTGATCCATTATATAAACAAACTGAAAGAACAAAACCACATGATCATTTCATTAGATGCTGAGAAAGCATTTGACAAAATTCAACACCCCTTCATGATAAAAGTCCTGGAAAGAATAGGAATCCAAGGCCCATACCTAAACATAGTAAAAGCCATATACAGCAAACCAGTGGCTAACATTAAACTAAATGGAGAGAAACTTGAAGCAATCCCACTAAAATCAGGGACTAGACAAGGCTGCCCACTCTCTCCCTACTTATTCAATATAGTTCTTGAAGTTCTAGCCAGAGCAATCAGACAACAAAAGGAGGTCAAGGGGATACAGATCGGAAAAGAAGAAGTCAAAAATATCACTATTTGCAGATGATATGATAGTATATTTAAGTGATCCCAAAAGTTCCACCAGAGAACTACTAAAGCTGATAAACAACTTCAGCAAAGTGGCTGGGTATAAAATTAACTCAAATAAATCAGTAGCCTTCCTCTACACAAAAGAGAAGCAAGCCGAAAAAGAAATTAGGGAAACGACACCCTTCATAATAGACCCAAATAATATAAAGTCCCTCGGTGTGACTTTAACCAAGCAAGTAAAAGATTTGTACAACAAGAACTTCAAGACTCTGAAGAAAGAAATTGAAGAAGACCTCAGAAGATGGAAAGATCTCCCATGCTCATGGATTGGCAGGATAAATATAGTAAAAATGGCCATTCTGCCAAAAGCGATCTACAGATTCAATGCAATCCCCATCAAAATACCAATCCAATTCTTCAAAGAGTTAGACAGAACAATTTGCAAATTCATCTGGAATAACAAAAAACCCAGGATAGCTAAAACTAGGCTCAACAATAAAAGGACTTCTGGGGGAATCGCTATCCCTGAACTCAAGCAGTATTACAGAGCAATTGTGATAAAAACTGCATGGTATTGGTACAGAGACAGACAGATAGACCAATGGAATAGAATTGAAGACCCAGAAATGAACCCACACACCTATGGTCACTTGATCTTTGACAAAGGAGCCAAATCCATCAATGGAAAAAAAAAGATAGCATTTTCAGCAAATGGTGCTGGTTCAACTGGAGGTCAACATGTAGAAGAATGCAGATCGATCCATGCTTATCACCCTGTACAAAGCTTAAGTCCAAGTGGATCAAGGACCTCCACATCAAACCAGACACACTCAAACTAATAGAAGAAAAACTAGGGAAGCATCTGGAACACATGGGCACTGGAAAAAATTTACTGAACAAAACACCAATGGCTTATGCTCTAAGATCAAGAATCGACAAATGGGATCTCATAAAACTACAAAGCTTCTGTAAGGCAAAGGACACTGTGGTCAGGACAAAACGGCAACCAACAGATTGGGAAAAGATCTTTACCAATCCTACAACAGATAGAGGCCTTATATCCAAAATATACAAAGAACTCAAGAAGTTAGACCGCAGGGAGACAAATAACCCTATTAAAAAATGGGGTTCAGAGCTAAACAAAGAATTCACAGCTGAGGAATGCCGAATGGCTGAGAAACACCTAAAGAAATGTTCAACATCTTTAGTCATCAGGGAAATGCAAATCAAAACAACCCTGAGATTTCACCTCACACCAGTGAGAATGGCTAAGATCAAAAACTCAGGTGACAGCAAATGCTGGCGAGGATGTGGAGAAAGAGGAACACTCCTCCATTGTTGGTGGGGTTGCAGACTGGTACAACCATTCTGGAAATCAGTCTGGAGGTTTCTCAGAAAATTGGACATTGAACTGCCTGAGGATCCAGCTATACCTCTCTTGGGCATATACCCAAAAGATGCCCCAACATATAAAAAAGACACGTGCTCCACTATGTTCATCGCAGCCTTATTTATAATAGCCAGAAGCTGGAAAGAACCCAGATGCCCTTCAACAGAGGAATGGATACAGAAAATGTGGTACATCTACACAATGGAATATTACTCAGCTATCAAAAACAACGACTTTATGAAATTGAGGCAAATGGTTGGAACTGGAAAATATCATTCTGAGTGAGCTAACCCAATCACAGAAAGACATACATGGTATGCACTCACTGATAAGTGGCTATTAGCCCAAATGCTTGAATTACCCTAGTGGCCTAGAACAAATGAAACTCAAGACGGATGATCAAAATGTGAAGGCTTCACTCCTTCTTTAAAAGGGGAACAAGAATACCCTTGGCAGGGAAGAGAGAGGCAAAGATTAAAACAGAGACTGAAGGAACACCCATTCAGAGCCTGCCCCACATGTGGCCCATACATATAGAGCCACCCAATTAGACAAGATGGATGAAGCAAAGAAGTGCAGACCGACAGGAGCCGGATGTAGATCGAACCTGAGACACAGCCAGAATACAGCAAATACAGAGGCGAATGCCAGCAGCAAACCACTGAACTGAGAACGGGACGCCCGTTGAAGGAATCAGAGAATGAACTGGAAGAGCTTGAAGGGGCTCGAGACCCCATATGAACAACAATGCCAAGCAACCAGAGCTTCCAGGGACTAAGCCACTACCCCAAGACTATACATGGACTGACCCTGGACTCTGACCTCATAGGTAGCAATGAATATCCTAGTAAGAGCACCAGTGGAAGGGGAAGCCATGGGTCCTGCTAAGACTGAACCCCCCAGTGAACTAGACGGTGGGGGGGAGGGCGGCAATGGGGGGAGGGTTGGGAGGGGAACACCCATAAGGAAGGGGGGGGAGGGAAGGGATGTTTGCCAAATGTACATAAGAAATACTCAAGTTAATAAAAAAAAAAAAAAAAAAAAAAAAAAAAAAAAAGAAATTGCAGACCTACCCTCTTTTTGTTGTCTCCCCAAATCTGTGGGAGCAGGAGGATTTAGTGTAATGACTCAGGTCAGCCTAGGGTTGGCCACTGAATGAGGTTCATGAAGGCCAAGATACCTCAACCATAATATATACAGTGTAAAGAAGCCCATCTGGCCCCTGGGTCTTGTATACATGAGACTTGGATTGTCAGGCACTGTGGATATGTACTCTGAGGAAGGAATGGAAGGGAGAACCTCAGAGGACACAGCCATACCACAAGTTTAACATTCAGTAAGCATGATTTAGGATGGATCCTTTTCATGGCTGTCAAAAATAGAGTACATATTGTGCCATCCAACTGTCATATATAGAGCTTCTGTGACAGAATAGAGGCAGAGGCATTCTGCACATCTGATAGACAAGGTTTTCTGAATGAAAAAAAATCTTCTCACTCATGACGGTCACATAAAATAGAACAAAATACAGCACTGAAAGCCAACTCAGTTATCTAAAGAGTAATGTGATTATGTAATGATCAAGGCCTTATAGAAGCATAGGCAACCTGTAAGTAGCCACATCACCTCAACCTAGCATGGATGACAGCTTCTCCACAGTTTATATATAGACAAAGACCATGTGAACTTGGTAAAATTACCTCCATCTGGAAGGGGGTCCAGGAGGGAGTGACAGGGATCTCACCCAAAGGTGTAAGGATATACCCAAAAGTTATTTGAAGGAATGTCTACAACCTTATCTGTATGGTTTTTCCAGTCATCACAGATGCTCAAGAAGGTGGTTTTGCTTGTTGGACAGATTTCTATAACATGCCAGGCCAGGTCCAAAGATTGCACAGTCTGGTATACTGTATGAGCTGTTTGGAGTCATCAATGATGTGGATTCCTGATGTGAGGGATCAACCCATGACTGTAATACTCGGAGCAGGCTTATTCATCCTGGTGATCCCATCACCAACAATCTCAAATTACATCTGTGCCTTTCCTCTGCAGTGAGACTAATGATACTTGACTATTAAAGACCAGCTTTGATACTAGGGTTGATTTAAATTGGGACATAGATTTGGCAGTAAAAAATAGCTGGTAGCTCTTAGAAATTTGGTTCTCTTTTTGCTGTTCTGTGGCCAGAAGTGACAGCTTCTGTCAATTGATTCCTGCTGAGCACAAGCCAGGATTAGAGAAAGAAACATGGTTATTAGGGTCAGCATTTCTCTGTGACAGGAGAAAAATTGAATTATTTAACTTTTAGGGGATGACAAGTAAGAGAAGATGAAAGGGGAAATCATGTATATGCACACACACATACTGGATGAAGCAGGAAAGGGCTCCAATTTTATTTTGGTTCTCATCCCTTCATAGCTTTTCTGCCAAAAGGTATCTCTCTTTTTTTTTTTAAAGATTTATTCATTTATTATATATAAGTACACTGTAGCTGTCTTCATATACACCAGAAGAGGGCATCAGATCTCTTTACAGATGGTTGTGAGCCACCATGTGGTTGCTGGGAATTGAACTCATGACCTCTGGAAGAGCAGTCGGGTGCTCTTAACCACTGAGCCATCTCTCCAGCCCTGCCAAAAGGTATCTATGTGAGAAAAAAATTACCTCACAAATAATGTGTTCCACAATTGAGAGTTTCCAAGGGAAGTTATTAATAAGATAAAAGTAGTTGTTTCATCTGTGTTTTGTTCTATAAGTTCACTATAATTTTGAAGCAATAGTGTTTTACATTCATGGTTTTGCTTCCTCCTTGTGTGCATCTGTGGCCTCATCCTTGGACATGACCTAGAATGATTTATTTTCTTGATCACAAATCTGTTCTAAATCTATTCTTCTTCCTAATGAAATTTACCTGCTTGTAGTGACTGAAAGCTCATTGTACTCCTTTTCATGCAGACTTTAGCTACTATTCTATGAGGGGGTGCACTCTATTCTTGATTTTAATTTAATGTCTTTCTTGGAAAAATTAAAACAATCTCCTTAGAATGTCTATCAACTTTTCTATTTTCTTAAACTTATATGAACCAAATCAAGAAATTGATGAAATCATTGTTTAATCTAAAGAGCATTAATCCATGAAAATGCAACTTCATACTTTTTCTGCAGTAAACTACCTAACTGAGTTGGTTAAAACCCAAGAAACAGTGGGCCTTGTCAGATATATGGGGGATACAGCAATGGAAATCACATTAATAGCAAAAAGCAAACCCATAGTATCCATGCAAAACAGTTAACCATATCTAGGAAGCTCACTTGCTTGCCACAGCTCTTTATGCATGGCCCACACCATTTGCCTTCATTTAGTCAGATGTACCATGGGTGGGAAGAACTACTGTTATCTATGATTTCCCTGAACACTTGAGGCCCTCTGAAGCCTGGTTGTGTTTGCTCCAGCAACAGAGCTTCATGGGATTTATGCAGTGGATAGGATGGACTCCATTCACAGTATCTCCTGATGTGGGAGAATCAGGTAGTTAATTGTTCCCTTGATAGTATTTATCCTAGCCTTAGATGCATGAAGAATTTCAAATAAATGAATTAGATTTCATAGGGAAGCCAGTATATGGGTTCAATTGTTGTGACACCTGGCAGGATAGCTTTAGTTGTTCAGGGTCTTTTCTAAGGGAGATGTTCTTTTTTGACTACCTTGCCGGGACATTAGGAAATGTGGGGCAGAGCTACTCTTGACTATAGGCCCTAAAACAGAAAGCAGATCTGAAGCCTGGCTACATAGAAGTTTATTCCTGGAATATGGAAGAGGTGAACTGAATCTTATGGACACTGGATATATACCTTGTTTCTTGGGTTCCATGGAAGCTGACTAATTGGGAATGCTACCATGTATACTTCTAGCTTGTTAGAGTTCTCTGTGGCTGGAGAGTGTGAGAGTAGTATGGGGACTGAACATTCCCTGTGTGAAAGCACACTGGGAAATGGCTCTTCAGAATCTTTTGAAATATCAAATGAAGTCACCTGGGAAAAGCCTTCTTTAACAAGGCCATTTCACCAAATGTTTTCGCGACCTAGGGAGAAGTTCAAATATATGACCTTATAAAAGTTATTCTTAATCCAACTATCACATGAACGGATATTGGCTATTATGAGATGACCTAGATTTTTTTTTCCTGTAATGATTATAGCAATATGCAGTTCCATATAACATCAGCTCTAATTCAAGTTGACTTGTAACAGCTGAACAGAGACCATGAAGTCTAACTGAGAACATGCTACAGTCTGATGAGAACCTATGTAGGCATCTATGGCAAGGAAGATGCTGTGAGTACCCTGATCCATAAGGAAAATATCCCTGACATGGATGACAGGTCTGCAGCCCTTACCTGGGCCATCATTTATAGATTGCAGAGAGGAAAGAGTGATAGAAAAACAGTGGGAGAAAGGCAGCACTCATTGATATGCACCCCAGAGAAGGAATCCAATGCACGCAAAGTATCTCATGGGATGATGTAGGAGTTGAAGAAGGGCACATGGAAGGTTCTAGAACAAAGGTGCCTGCACATGGAGAGTGTACTGCATAAAGTAAAGAGAGTCTGTTTCTTATTCATATGCAGAAGAATAAGCCTGTACTTATTTTTTGTGAATCACATGAATTTAGCAGCCCATAGACACCAAAGGGAACAATTGGATTCCCTAGAGTTGAAGTCATATATGGTTGTGAGCCATTATGTACACGTTGTGAATTACATCCAGGTCCTCTGCAAGAACTGCAAGTATTCTTAAGTTGGTGACATGGAGACATTATGGGTCATTTCTTCAGCTCCTATTCTGTCCTATTGTTGATTTTGGATACATATGTGTTTATGTATACATGTGCTCACACAGCCATTTTTCTTTCCTTTTATGTCTGGTCCATTCTTGCTCTGCATATGTGCAACAAATTGTAGACATCTTGCTGAGGAGGGAACATTTCTTCTTGAAGCACATGTTTTGATAGTCATGGAATAGGCTCCAACTTTTTTCCTTCCAAGGTGAATCTAATGTTAAATTGCCTGCTCTGGTGTTTTGTTGGAAGCCTGTGACTGAAACACAAGGTTCTCCAGTCTCTCTCTCTCTCTCTCTCTCTCTCTCTCTCTCTCTCTCTCTCTCTCTCTCTCTCCCCTCTCTCTCTCTCTCTCTCTCTCTCTCTCTCTCTCTCTCTCTGTGAGTGTGTCAGTCAGCTGGACCATGCCGTGCATGCAGTAGGATTATGCTCATACTGTACTCAGCCTCTGACATGTACTCAGCACTCAAGACATGAAAGACTGCACATCTCAATCACACTCACTTCCTTCACAGGAGAAATCTTCAAAATAGATCCTTGGGGAAGTTTCTCTGTCCCATTATCCTTTGTGCAATGAAATTTCTTTATCAAATTCCAACATCAATGAGGTTTTTTTTCATTTCCATTGCAGACATGGGCACGGTAAATGATCAGGAAGTGACTGGTCAGTCATTGCTAAGATCTCTGAGCATTCTTTCTTGAGATTTGTTATCCTCTATAATTTTGTTGAAGATGTTTGCTGGCCCTTTGAGTTGGGAGTCTTCACACCCATCTATACATATTATTTTCAGATTTAGTCTACTCATTGTGCCCTTGATTTCTTGAATGTTTTGAGGAAGGAGGGTTTTGCTTTTTGTATTTTCCTTGACTTTTCTGTGGATGTCTTCCTTGGTATCTTCTACCACTGAGATTCACTTTTCCATCTCTTGTATTCTGTTGCTGATCCTTGCATCTGTGACCCCTGTTCTCTCTTCTAGGTTTGTCATACTCAGGACTCTCTCTCTTTGTTGTTTTTTTTAAATGTTGGGACCCAGCCTTGACATAGGATTGGAGTTCTTAACTGGGAGCAGGGATATCTGGAAAGTGTCTAATAAATAAACACAGAATACTTTTCATGTACAAACTAACGAGCAATTTTTCAAAGCTTATATTACTCTTTCTTCTCTCTTCTTTTTGCCCTCTTTGCTCTCTTTGCGCTCTCTCTCTCTCTCTCTCTCTCTCTCTCTCTCTCTCTCTCTCTCTCTCTCAGCTTGAGCCTGCACACACTGCATTATCCTTTGCACTGTGCTATTCCTCCTGTGTGCTTTTCTTTTCTCAAAGTCTCACACTCATACACACCTCTGTGCTTTCCTCTTTCCCTCTTACACACACTCTTCATACACAACACACACACACACACACATCTCACACATATTACACGCACTCTCCTTTCACTCACACACACTCCCCATACCCACCTTAAGTCTCTGTTCACTCACTCTTCACATTCTGTCTTCTCATGCTCTCACATTCTCTTCACTTGCTCTCACACACTCTCCTGCCTTTTTGTTGCCCAAGTCTTTTATTGATACTCTAAAAGCAGGTAGAAAAAAGACATTGTGTAATCATTGCCAAATCAAATTCAAAAGAATAACCACATCCCATGTACAAATGGCCAACAAAATCATAGGAACACAGTAATGACCAATGAAAAGTGTCAGACCAGGTCTGAGATCCCTCTAAATACTGATTCCATCTCTGCGACACTCAGACAATTTCGTTGCTTTTCTTACTGCGACACAGATGACTGCCTCAAGGACTCCACCATGTACGGACATTTCAGATACTGGCTATGCATAATTGAATGCTTAAATCATGAAGGCACCATGCTTCCATTTTCAAGGCTTCTGTACTCCAGTAATGATTGTTCCCCAGGCATATTGCTATGAACCTGAAAAATTTGCCTTGCAGATTGAAGGAAACCAAAAATGAAATGTCTTCATTCCCTTGATTGTTATAGTGTGTCTGGACATCTTTCTGGGTACCATGGGAGTTTCCATGGTAGCCCTATTCCAAAAACATACAGCCAATAACTTCCAGGACGACCTTCATTTTCACTACAGATAATTTCCTTCAAGATTTCCTTCAAGGACAGATAAACTTTCCAGGGGAGCTGTTTTCCAAAGCCAGAGAGATCTGGACTTGTTGACTGATGAACCGTCAGGGACTTACACTATGTTTGAGAAGAATGGTGTCTCTATTTTAACAAAACTGGGCTTGTAGAGTAAGACATATGATGCTCAAAGATCTCCACCAGGATCTCTGAACATTATATGTGCCTGAAAACTCAACCACATGGTACTCAAACTTTCTTAATGGAATCACCAAAGTGTCTGAGGTCCCTCCCCCATGGAATATTCTCTCCTCATCTCATATTAACCATATGCCCCATAGCTTCAGTAATGGTGTCAGCTCTTAGGGCCTCCTCTTAAGCTGGAACCCACTTTGGACCTGTCACTGGACTTTCTTTTCCTCAGGCTCTTCTCCATTTCCATCCCTGCATTTCTTTCAGACAGGAAGAATTATGGTTCATAACTTTGGCTTTGGGATAGCAACTTCATCCCTCACTTGATGCCCTGTCTTCTGTTGGAGGTGGATTCAATATGTCACCTCTCCTCACTGCAGGGCCTTTCATCTAGGGTCTCCAGATTTGAATCCTGAGAGTCTCTCACTTCCCAGGTCTCTGGTACATTCTAAAGGGTCCTCCCAACCTCTTTCCTCCTGAGGTCATCTGTTTCCATTCATTCTGCTGGTCCTCAGGAATTCAGTCCTTTTCCCCCACCTAATATCAGATCATTTTGCCCTTTCCCCCCACTCCATCCCCTTTTCCTCCCCTGTCCCTTCCTCCCTCCCCCTTGCCTTTGCTTTCTTTTCCCTCTCAAGTGGAACTGAGTCGTCCCCACTTGGGCCCTTCAGCTTGTTGAACTTTTTGAATTCTTCAGATTGTATTTTGGGTATTTCTGTACTTTTTTGGCTATTATCCATTTATTAGTGAGAGCATACCATGCATGTCCTTTTGGGTCTGAGTTACCTCACTCAGGATGACATTTTCTAGTTCCACCCATTTGCCAGCAAAATTCAGGATGTCCTCATCCTTGATAGCTGAGTAGTATTCCATTGTGTAAAGGAACCACATTTTCTGTATCCATTCTTCTTTCATGGGATATCTGGGTTCTTTGCAGCTTCTGCTATGAACATAGTGGAACATGTCTCCCTGTGGCATGGTGGGGCATCTTTGAGGTATATTTCTAAGCGTGGTATTTCTGGGCCTTTAGGTAGGTCCATTTCCAATTTTCTGAGGAACCTCCAAATTGATTTCCAGAGTCGATGTACAGTTTGCAATCCCACAAGCAAAGGAGGAGTGTTCTTTCTCCATATCGTTACCAGCATGTGTTGTCACCTGAAGTTTTGATCTTAGCCATTCTGACTGGTGTAAGGTGTAATCTCAGGGTCATTTTGATTTGCATTTTTCTGATCACTAAGGACTTTGGACATTTGAACTTTAGGTGCTTCTCAGCCATTTATTATTACTCTGTTGTGAATTCTTGGTTTACTTCTATACCCCATTTTTTGATTGGGTTGTTTGATTTTTGAGGGGTAAGCGTCTTGAATTCTTTATATATTTTGGATATTAGCCCTCTATCAGATGTGGGGTGGGGTTAGTGAAGATTTTTCCCAATCTACAGGATGCCAATTTGTCTTATTGACTATGTCCTTTGCCTTACAGAACATGTCCAGTTTCATGAGGTCCCATTTATTAATTTTAGATTTTAGAGTGTGAGCCATTGGAGTTCTTTTTAGGAAATTTCCCCCGGTGCCAATGAGTTCAAGGTTCTTTCCCACTTTCTCTCTATTAGAATCAGTGTATCTGGTTTTATGTTGAGGCCCTTGATCCGGTTGGACTTGAGATTTGTGCATGATGAGAAATATGAGTGTATTTTCATTTTTCTACATACATACATCCGGTTAGAACAGCACCACTTGTTAAAGATGCTTTCTTTCTTTTATTTTATATTTTTGGCTTCTTTGTCAAAGATCAAGTATGTGGTTTTATTTCTGGGTCTTCAGTTCTGTCCCATTGATCAAGTTGTCTATCTCTGTACCAATACCATGAAAGTTTTATCACTATTGCTCTGTAATAGAGATTAAGGTCAGGGATGATGATTCCCCCTGCCACTTTTTATTGTTAAGTATTGTTTTCACTATTCTGAGTTTTTTCCTTTCCAGATAAATTTGAGAATTGGTCTTTCTATGTCTTTGGATAATTGTGTTGGAATTTTGATGGGGATTGCCTTGAATCTGTAGATTGCTTTGGTAGGGTGGCCATATTTACTATGTTAATTCTGCCAATACACAAACATGGGAGAACTCTCCATTTTCTGAAATCTTCTTTGATTTTTTTTCTTGAGAGACTTGAAGTTCTTATCATAAAGATATTTCACTTGTTTGGTTAGAGTTACCCCAAGGTATTTTATATTAGTTGTGGCTACTATGAAAGGGCTTGCTCCCAAATTTCTTTCTCAGCCTGTTTATCATTTATATAAAGGAAGGATACAGATTTATTTGAGTTAATTTTATATCCTGCTACTTTGCTGAAGTTATTTATCAGCTGGAGAAGTTCTCTGGTAGAATTTTGGGGTAACTTATTATACTATCCTATCACCTGCAAATTCTTCTTTGCCAATATTTATCCCCTTGATCTCTTTTTGTTCTCTTATTGTTCTAGCTAGCACTTTGAGTACTATATTGAATAGATATGAGGATAGTGGACATCCTTGCCTAGTCCCAGATTTCAGTGGGATTGCTTTTAGTATCTCTCCATTTGATTTGATATTGGCTGTTGGTTTGCAGTAAATTGCCATTAGTATGTTAGTTATGGGCCTTGAATTCCTGACCTTTCCAAGACTTTTAACATGAAGGGGTGTTGTCTTTGGTCAAATGCTTTTTATGCATCTAAGGAGATGATAATGTAATTTTTTCTTTGCGTTCATTTATATCATGGATTATGTTGATGGGTTTTCATATATTCAACCAATCTTGAATTCCTGGGATGAAGCCTACTTGATCATGGTTAATGATTGTTTTGATGTGTTCTTGTATTCAGTTTCTGAGAATTTTATTGAGTATTTTTGCATTGATATTCCTAGCGGTTTCGTCTGAAGTTCTCTTTTTGGGTAGATTCCTCATGTGGTTTAGGTATCAGAGTAATTGTGGATTCATAAAATGAATTAGGTAGTGTTCCTTCTGTTTCTATTTTATGGGATAGTTTGAGGAATATTGACATCAGGTCGTAACAAAATTCTGAACTAAATCCATCTGGCCCTGGGCTTTTTTTGGTTGGGAGGTTTTTAATGAATTCTATTTTCTTATGGGATATGGGCCTGTTTAGAAAGTTTATCTACTCTTGATTTAACTTATGTATGAGGTATCTGTCTACAAAACATCTAGATTTTCCAGTTTTGTTGAGTACAGGTTTTTACAGTAGGATTTGATGATTTTTTTAATTCCCTATGTTTTTGTAGTTATGTCTCCCTTTTCATTTCTGATTTTGTTAATTTTGATACTGCCTCTGGGCCTTTTAATTAGTCTGGCTAGGGGTTTATCTATCTTGTTGTTACAAGTTGATTTAATTCACTGGAAATCCCAGGAAAAGCATTATGTATTTAAAAACAGCTAAGAAATAAACACTTTTGAATAGAGACTATTATTAATTCAACATATAAAGATGTCTATAATAAAATAAAACCATTTTTCATAACTAAAAATGAAAAAAGAGCCCCTCTGTCTAAAAATCTCTCAATATTGACTCTAACATCATAGATTTGTTTTGATGTTTGAATCCACTGGGTGCATCCTAAGACTTGGGTTTAATTCAAATCAGATAAAATTAATATATTGTTACTGCTAGCAGAAGGCCTGTAGCTGTAGAAACAAACAGTATGCCATGTGGAAGAGGGGTTAATGTGGTGTTTTGAAGCAGACATCAGAATTGTGTGTATTACAATTATTTATGAAATCTCCAGATGGGCAAGACAATTGTTTTACTTTCCTCAGTTGTTTCTTACTTTCTCACTATATAGTAATAAAAAGACCATTTCATCTCTTTCCCATAATATATAGCAGGTAATACAGAAGCAAGGGCAACTATTAATACCTCATAGCTGACCATTCTATTTTCATATCACCTTCAAGCCACTAGGGTCACCCAGGCATTCCAGAGCAAAAGGCCAATGGCCCCTAAGAGATGACTGGCTCTATATTAAGGTCCTTTATGAATCACAGGGAACCTATGTAAATGATTACTTAGGCATGATCACTTGAATAAATTGGATACAGTTCTTGTCTAAATTCCTCCATCTGTATCTAATTATTTTTCTTATTGTCATTTATTTGTCTTTCTAATGTTTGTCTATATTTCTCTGTATTTTTCTCATTTATAATTATAAGAATCACTGATTTTCCTTGTAATTATTATATCGTATCAATATATTTTCATAAGTTTACTGCATGTCTAAAGGTTATTTTTCCCTTTGGGTTGGCATAGAAAGCTACTTTTGTTATTAAGGATATTAAGGATTAAGTATGCAAGACAAAAATGATCTATATGGAGCCAGTTTCAGTTAAGTTATTATCTTTTCATTTTTTTATTATATTTTCAAGCCATCTAGGCTGGCACAATACAGGTTACTAAAGCCTTATAATAATGTAATTCCCATCCTTAACTCACTCTTTGAGTACTTGATGATTTACTAAATCTGATGGCTTCTCAGTTTGTCTATAGCTGGAATGATCTGTCTATCTGTGAGGTCTTGTCACAATTATAACAGTATAATGTTGTTTTAATAACAAAATCACTATTACTATATTTTTTCTCTTTTTAGGATCTGTCAGTTAGTGAGAGCGAAATGTTGAAGTCTCCCACTATTAATGTGTGTGGTTCAATGTGCGATTTAGGTTTTAGTAATATTTCTTTTACAAATGTGAGTGCCTTGCATTTGTGACATAGATGTTCAGAATTGAGACTTCATCTTGGTGAATTTTTTTCTCTTGATGCATATGACGTGTCCCTCTGCATCTCTTTTAAATACTCTTGGTTGAAATACTATGTTTTTAGATATTAGAATGGCTACTCCATCTTGTTTCTTGGATCCATTTGCTTGTAAATCCTGAAGTTTCCACTTCCTGTAGCCAGGCATTATTCCTAGTGAAAGGATAAGGACACCAACCTGCCCAGAATAACTTTAACTCAAAATGTGTTCTACCTAAAAGATGTGCAGGGACAAATATAGAACAGAGATGGAGGGAATGCCCAGCCAATGACTGACCCAATTTCAGATCCATCCCATGGGCAAGAACCAATCCATGACACTATTAATGTTTGCAAGACTGGAGCCAAGAATAATAGTCCCTTGAGAGGCCCCAACCAAGAACCAATGGAAACAGAAGAACAGATCCACAAACAAGCATTAGATCGAGCTCTGGGATACTTGTGGAGCTTTGGGAAGTATTGAGAGATGCTAGAAGAGGACAAGATCTCCCCAGGAAGACCAACAGAGTCAACTAACATGGGCCTTTGAGGTTCTCAGAGCCTGAACCACAAGTCAGGATGGGAACATGAGCTGTACCTAGGCCCCTGCACATGTGTCACAGATCTACAGTTTGGTCTTTGTCCAGGTCTCCCCACTACTGGAGTGGTAGCTGTCCCTGAGTGTGTTGCCTCTTTCTGGATCTCATTCCCCTAAATGGACCATCTTTATTTTGCCTCAGTGGGAGAGGATGTACCTGGTCCTGAAATGACTTGATGTGCTTGGGATGGGTGACTTGGAAGAAAGGAGGATTCTAATGCTGATATATAAAGTAAATAATTAAAATTTATGAGAAATTTCTGAATCTTATATTATCCAAAGAGACTTGGGAGCCACATGCTATGGTAAATGTTAGATCAGACAAACAGAGAAAGCACCCAGCTGACTTTCATATTTCAACAACCTCCCAGAAGGGAAATGTTCTGTCTCTTCCACATTGTCTTAAATAATCTGCAAGTACAAACCTCCTTTCTCTTTCCTGGATTTTCTTATGATCACAGCCTGTCAACTGGTTACTTGCTCCAACTTTTGCCTTATCATTGACATCATTTAATTTTTGTTAATAAAATGCTCTTGGATGAAATACTCTAGGTCTGAGCCATACCACACCTATCTGTTTACCATAAATAGAAAGCTTTGGCATAAAAGGCATGTGCTAGGGCTGAACCACACCACAAAAATTTTCCGTTTCATAATCTTGGAGTTCACATTGAGGTATCTGCAACAGCAGAGACCGCTGGAGAAACAAAACACCTAAACTATCTAACAAGGACATCAAGGGACTGCTGGACAAATGAAAATTATAAAAGGAGACAACAAATCCATGAAGAGGACATGTTCCAAGAGGAAGAATAAGCTGAAAACTCTGGAAGACATTAAGACTTTAATTCACCAATCTGAGATTTTGGAGAAACAACAAGCTCAAAAATGATACTTCTGTGCTTATTGACTGTATTGTTGTAGAAGCTGTAGTGTATCACGGTGTGTCACACATCATAACCTTTTGTCCACACATCTATACTATAAATATTCATCGTAATTATTTCTTGGTCTGTTTTGAGGCCTCTGGCGTCTGCTACACTACAAACACTTGTTCCTCACAAGATATCCTCCTGAATATTCTGCTTTTTCCCTGTGTTGTGTAGATCTTTTAGTTTTGAATCTCTAATACTGGCCTTTTTATATGCTTCAGCAGACCATTGGTGGTGTAGATGTTAGGATCTGACAACTAGAAAGCCCAGGATCTGGGTTCTAGGAGTGGTCTGAAATGGTTAGTCTTCCAACTCTCCTGTTCTCAAACCACCAGGAGGGTTCACCTGAACCATGCCAGCTGGCTCACCAATGACACAGTCAGCCAGGAGCAGAATCAGTTCTCCTGTTTGAATGTCCTTTGGGCCAGTTTACTTATTTTTTTTTACCTCAAGAGCCAGCTCTATTGTGTTGTCTAGGCTAGACACAGGGCTTGCTTTCTCAGGTTCTGCAGCCAGTAAGGTACTAGGACAGCTCTCCTGCTTTCATGACCTTAGGAGCAGCTCAACTGAGCACTGCAGTCAACTAAGGGTGGGGAATGGGGGAACAAGTCCTGAAATTCAGAGTCACATGATAAGTGAGTGAAGAGACTGTGGCCCTCAATGATACCATAGTCTATTATTGCTTGTTGGCATCTACCACTCAGTTGACTGGTACACTCTGAGCTCTGTCCTCTCTGCATCATGCCTCATTCTCTGTGTGACTCTCCTTGGTTCCTTGTTCAGGACTTGCAAAGGGACACTGAGTGGAGTCCCTTCTAAGAAGTTCATATCACCAGAGATCCCTACTCTGGCTTGTCTGGATGGCCTAAAAATGGTGAACTGGATTCAATCATGATCTGGTCTCTTACTCTGCTTCTAGGGCTGAATGAACCACCTGCCTACACTACTATGCTACATAAGCTCCTCTCAGCTTCTGTTTTCACTTTCTCTTGACTACAAACTAAACCATTTCCCTTAAATTTGACTATGAATCCTGGCTTATGTATCATTTGCCCTCTAACTTCTAGGAGCATTGTATATAACACTCTGGGCTGGAATTGTGCCTATTTCTGCTAAGACCAGCTTACTGCTATCTTTTATGACATTTGTCATAAATTTCATTGAGAAACTGTAGCTCAGAATGAAGATCATGTGAGTGTGCCTATCCTGGAAGATATATTTGCTCTTACCCAAATCATCTCCACCCTATTCATTTCACACACGATTGCTTCCTAATCTCAGCTGCAGATATTAAACAAAAAGCCTTTTGGCCCTATCTTCGCATCATGAGCAACACTCCAAGTCCCAGGTGCTTCCCAGACCCTCCTTGTCTTGCTCATTTTTTTCTGACATTTAAGTTCTGCATCAAATATCAGTGTTTGCATGGACAAATGGGGCTTTCCATCTATGGGGCAGGGGATGGACTGTGCATGGTTATGTTCACAGGCATGGCCTTGGCTGGAGGGGCCTAGAACAAAATGAGAACCTGGATATGGGCATTCACTAGTGGTGTCTTCCATTGTCTCTTTTTATGCTGCCCCAGCTCTGAAATACAACACTTCCCTTTAGGAGAGGCTATATATAGGAGCTTGTGAATTCTGCATACTTCCTCTACTGAACAGTACTGTGTGTATGAGATCCCTCTGCTCAGAAGACTTTGCAATCAGACCATCTGAGACTCCCAGCTCTTCTGCAGACCCATCTGCTTAGGAGACACTTGTCCTAGCCACATGCAAACATTATTCCAGCCTGGTTCCTCCCATCTGGCTAGTCTTTCTTCTGGAAATTTCAGCTGAGGCCACCCTGTTCATGGCTTGAGCCTGCTCAGGTTCTAGATTATGCAAGAGGAATCTTGGTAAACCGTCTGTACTGAGAATCCCTCATTTTCTAAGAACTTATTTTCCTTCCCTGTTTGGATTAAGCTGTTTCAGACACACATACTATCCCTTTGTCTCCTACACATAATTCTGTGGTTGGAAACCACTATTTGTGAGGTAGTATGAAACATTTCTACTGAATGTGGGTCTGGAAAGAAAATATATCATACAAAATCCTTGAGATGGTAGATATTGAGTTATTCCTCATTTTCTCTTCTCTCCTGGTGAGGATTTTCCTGTAAAACATGGCTACAGAGACACTTTTTATAGCCCTCTGATTCTTTGGTGTTCTACAAATAGAGTCCTGTGAGTGATCCTAGAGCCCTAGTGCTTGGAAGCTCTGCAGAGAAGACTCAGCAACCAGGAGCTGATAACTTACTGCCACCTTACAAGCTGAGCATTGTATTAGATAAGGAAAGTGTTTTTCTTGTTTCCAATCCATAAAACTCCTATTCCATACCTCTTTCCCCTGCTTCTATGAGGGTGTTCACACACCCACCCATCCATCCACCCCTTCCTGCCTCCCTGACACACACACACACACACACACACACACACACACACACACACACACACACACATCTTGATAGAGGGGCATTCCAGAACACACAAGATCACAGATTGCAGTAACTGTCAAGCTGGGCTTATAGAATATGGAGAGCACTTCTTGCTTTCTACTAACTACTCAGGCAAGGTTGAGTGTGTCACAGATTATGGTGAGGCCAGAGAATATTGGCTATGTTGGTCTCTTTTAATGGATGTATTTAGTGTTCTGGCCAAGTTATTTTTCTCCTAGCATGTAGAGGGCAAAAATATATGTAGAATTCTTCAGCATCTCTAAGAAAGGCGTGTCCTGAATTTAAAAAGAAAAAAAGTGGTCTTAAGCCCACAACCAATATGCAGGAATAGGGAAAACAAAATCCAGTGTCATAAAATTCAGACATCCATAAAGGAAGACCTTCCTACACCTCCACAGAACTTGCCAGAGACAATGTTCTTCTTTCCCCACAAGTATTCTTTGTGTGGGCTTGTTATTCACCTACATGATTCAGAACATCTTGGGGTCAAACTCTGGAGAAGGATACTGAAGGCCAGGCCATCATGACCTGAAAGTTGTGTTACGAAAAGTCAGATCTTTTTGTTTTTTCTCTTTTTTTAAATTGGATAGTTAATGTATTTACATTCCAAATGTTACCACATTTCCCTATCCCTGTACAGGACCAGCTATAGCTTGGCATCCACAGTGCATGCACTGTATGTGGAAGGAAGAGAAGGGAGGAGCCCAGTTGATTCAGGATTAACATTTTCATGGGCTGAGCTTCAAGATATGTCCTAATCATGGTGGGCATAGGCATTACAGAAGATATTTTAAAGGTTGCTGTGCTTTCCAAGTGTTCCACATAGAGTTTCTAAGGCATGATTGGTCAAGGTATTCCTATCCATTTAATGATCCTTATATGAGGTGTCATTGGAAGACATGAGATACGGAACTTGTTCAATACAACCAATTATAGCGTTAGGTAGAGTTAGAAGAAATTCTTAAGTAACAATAGCTCTATCTTGCTTACTTTCATGACATGGGGTCAGGTCTCTCAAAAGATATGAATAATCTCAATATTGACTCATCCCTGAGAAGTCTCACTCCAGTATGTTGGACAATTCTCCTTAGCTGCATGACTAGAGTGCCTTCTTCAGTTGATCAGCTGTCTGAAGTCCTAGCTTGAGTCTTAATGACCTCTCCACATTCTTCTGGGTAGGGGTATGGAAGAATATTGCCAGAAAAACACAAATTAGAACAAAATAATGCACACAAATATAAATATACTACAACTACACTCGTTAATTTGTGGGCTAACATTTAGATTTTGGAAAAGAAGTGTGTGATGGTTTGAATATGCTTGCTTCAGAGAGTGGCACTAATAGCACTTTTGGCCTTATTGAAGGAGGGGTGCCCTCGTTGGAGAAAGTTTATACTGTGGGGGTGTGCTTTAAATCCCTCATCCTAGATACCTAGAAGCCAGTCTTCTACTCATTGTCTTCAGAAAAAGATGTAGAATTCTCAGCTCCTCCAGTGCCATGTCTGCCTGCATATTGCCATGGTTTCTGCATTGATGATAATGGACTGAACCTCTGAACCTGTAAGCCAGCCCCAATTTAATGTCATCCTTTCTAAGAGTTGCCTTCATCATGGTATCTCTTCCCAGCAATAGAACCCTAACTGAGACAGACGTCTCGGGTATTGTGTGATAAACCTCATCATGTTTTGGATTGTAAGAATGTGGACTTGAAGACTTTAAAGATGGAAAGCAGTGGAAATGCTTGAGTGGAGCTTAATGGGCTAAACCAGTAGGAATCTGGAAGACTTTGCTGAGGGAGATTTGATTTGTAGAACCCTGGCTCTAGAGGTCCCAGAGGAGAATTTTAATATGTGGTAAAGAGACTGTACTTCTGATATTTTGGTGAAGAATGTAGCTGTTCTTTCCATTTTCCAGAGTACCCCTAAGGCTAAGGTGAGAAGTTTACATCAATTGCTTTGACAAAGGAAGTCTCAAAACAGCCTGGTAAAAATTCTGTGGTGTTGTTACTAAAGTTCACTCTTTTGAAGAGCCTTTTGTCAAAAAAGAACAAGCTTTGAAAAGAAAAGTACAAAATGTTTGATTCAAAGAATAAATGCACAAGATATAACCCAGGTAGCCTTATTATTTTTGCATTTGCCTTGAACAAGGAATAATTAAATAATAAATGTATTTTTATTATCTGGTTGTTGCTTTCATTTGGAGTTTTAATCTGGAATTAACAGCAATCCAGAAATGGAGGGCACAGGCCTTATACCTAGATCTTAAGGAATAGTAGCTATGAAAAACTTAGGTCCAGGCATAATAGTACAAGCCTTTTATCCAAGAAGATATAGGAAAGCAGATCTCCAAGATCATGGGTAACCTGGTAGAGAGTAAATTCCAAATAGAAAGAAGCATATGTCCAGGCATAGTGTACATGCCTTTAGTCCCAGCATCCAGGAGGTAGAACCATGAAGTTCTCTGAGTTCAAGGCCAACTGCAGGCCAAATTCCAGGACTACCAAGCATAGGTTGTGAAGGAGTTAAGAAACAGACAGTGATAATGTAATAGTACAAAGGGGCCATGTTACAGCCACACCAAGCAGCTAAACTTGGCCATGTGGCTCTGGCTTTAGAGTTCAAAATAGAAGGTACTACTGAGATGATTGATGCTGTAGTTAATAAATTAATGATGATTAAGCATGACTGAGGTTAAAACTGGGATGTATTTTTGAAAGCCCAAAGAAGCCATGTTACCAAGATAGCCACAATTGTGCCTCATGATGTAGTTGGATTTGCTATGTATAAATTACCCTGGGTTTGTAGGCATGGAGAGCAGCTGAGTAGGCCATTGTTGAAGGAGCAGCCTCAGTTACAGTTGATGGCTCTGGACTGAGGGGATCAGGCAAAGTCTTGGCACCTATGAAAAGCTATTGGTGAAGTCTAGTTGCAGCAAACAAGTCCAGTGCAATGGAAATACCAGTACCATGGGATGATTACTAAGAACAGCATAAATGCAATAGAGTCAACCAGAACCTGCAGTCCTATAGAGAGCAGAGCTGAATGTGGCCAAACCCTTTGCATGAGCCCAGAATATTATATGTAGATCACAGGCATTGGAACAAGAAGCTTTGATGTTGAAGTTGTCTTGGAGTTTTCAAGATAATCAAGATGCCAGAACTATGGGTTACCTCCTGAGAAAAGCTCCTATCAAGGAATAGAACCACCCCAAAAGAGATTGTGAGTCAACAAATTAGAAGCAGTTGGAGATCTCTAGAGTGCTTTGATATCAGACATAGAGATGCAGATTTTAGAGTTTGCCCAGCTGGTTTTCGGACCTGTGTTGAACCAGTATTTACTTACTATGAAGTTTTCAAATGGTAATGTATAGCCTGTGATATTGGAGTTATGGAATCTGCTTTTTGATGTTGACTTTATAGGGGATCACAGTTAAGAGATTATATGAATCTCAGCAGAGACTTTGAATTTTGGACATTTGAACATTGATGAAACTGTGATAGACTATGCAGACTTTTGAAGTTGGTCTAAATGTAATGTGGATTATGCTATGGCTATGTATAGCCACTCTAGACTTGAGTGTTTGAACAAGCCTATGAGGGCTACTGGTGGTTGGAATATTCTTAGTCCATGGAGTGGCACTATTAGAAGATGTGACTTCACTGGATTAGGTATACCCATGATGGAGTAAGTGTCTCACTGTGTGGGTGGTCTTTGAGACCTTCCTCCTAGCTGCTTGAATGCAGACTGATCCTTGACTTGTTTTGGATGAAGATGTAGAACTTCCAGCACCTCCTTCACCATGTCTGCCTGGATGCTACCATGGTCCTATCTTCATGATACTGGACTGAACCTCTGAGCTTTCAAGCCAGCCCCAATTAAATAATGACTTTTTATAAGAGTTTTCTTGGTCATGGTTTCTGTTCACACCAGCAAAACCCTAACTAAGACAACATACAAAATAGAAGTCTTAATGTTACATCCTCATTGTGTCAATCCTTCCCATCTCCTCATTTTACTCACAATAAAAATAAAGTCCTTAATTTGGCCTATAGCTGATTGTTGTTTCTTCTATCTAGCCTAGGGCATCTGCCTCTCTATCCCCTCCTTACCAGTCTATCCCTGACTCATCTAAGCTCTCTCTGGCTATTTCAGACCCTAGTGAATGTTCCTCTCATCTAGACCCCTCTTCACTTCTTCATCTTTTATGGCACTTTCCTTCACTTTCTTCAATTATGTTTCAATGTATCCTTTCTGCATCTGACTTGGGCAATTCCATTAAATGTACTAAACTTTGTTCCCATGGTTTCTTTCTACCTTGTTCCACTTGGGGCTTCCTCATAGAATGTCCTACTCTTATAATATTACGTAATTTAGCAATCAAGAATGGAACACACACTATACTGAGGAATATTAGATAAGACACCGACATTACCAACACAAGTGTAAAGAGAGCTAGAGGTATTAAAAGAGGACTTCAAGAGGTCGGTGGTGGAAACCATTTTGTGGTGAGGATCTTTTATACTTTGGTTCCAACATTGTGGAGAAGTGTTACTTGTCAGTTCTGGTTTGGTTTTGTTTTTTTGGTTTGATTTTTTTTGACTTATTGGATTCTTCAACAAAGACAATCACACTGTACACACTTAGGGTCTTTCTTCTACCTATACATATATGTCTTTGATTTTCTGTTCCAGCATTGCTGATGCAGGTAGATAGATATCTCTCCACCAGTGTTTGTTCATCATGATAATCATGGATTGATTTCTGTCAATTTTCCAAAGAAACTGACCCAGTCAAAGTTGAGAGAGAAAAGGGTTTATTTCTTCTTACAACTAACAGGTCCATGACAGAAGAAGACAAAACAGAAACTCAAGACATGGTTTTGGAGGCAACAATAGAAGTAAAAGCCATGTATGGAGGAGTCCTGCTCACTGGCCTGCTCTCATGGATTTTCCAGCCTGATTTATTATACTTCCCAGGACCACATGCAGAGGGCTGGTACAGCCAGCATTGAGTTGTTACCTCCCACATTATTTCTTAATCAATTACATGGCCTCATAGCCTTGTTTACAGGCTAGTCTGACAGAGGAAATTCTACAATTGATATTCTTTCTTCCCAGAGACATCTATGTTTCTGTCAACCTCACATGAAATTTAACCCACAATGGACTACCCTTCATCTTGCATGAACACATCACTTTGATTTTTCATTTGTTGCCATGTTGTCACATTGATATTAACACTAAAATATAATACTTAAATGACTTTAAGTCTTGAGTATTCAAAAATTCCAACAGTGTGAAAATTCAAATTGTCTTTTAAAATCTAATGTCACTATCAAGTTCTGAGTCACTGTGGACTGTTATTACACAAAAACCTACAAGGAATCCCCAAAACAGTAAAATATTTCTTGTCCCAAAAATTGAAAAAATGAGACACAGTTACAACTAAATTGAAGCACTCAAACTTCAACAGTCCAAAAGTGCTCCATATCTGGGATGCACTTATAATTCTCTGGGTTCTGAAAGGCCTGGACAGATAGTGCCACTTCTACCTCTGACATCTACAGAAGTAACTCACTTTCTAGTCTCAGGGTAGCATCTATCTTATAACTGCTGCTCTTTTACAGTGATTACACATGGTACTTGGGTTGGGTCTTCAAATCCCTAGTGTCTCCATTTCAACTGAGACTACACCCCTACCAGTAGCCTATGGTCTCTCTTTGGGGCTTCAGCCCAGCCACAGGATGCCAAGCCTCAGATTCTCTTCATGTTTTCTTCATATTTTCAAAACGAGGACCACCTTGGAAAGGGGAGAGATGGTTTAAGAGTTAAGAACCATTGATGCTTTGCAGTGGATAAGATTGATTTCCAATACCTACATGGTTGTTCAAAACAATGTCTATTTTCATTTCCAGGAAACCTTGTTTTCTCTCCTGATCTCCCTTGACAGCAAGTGCTTACAGATAAATCCTCTCATGAAAAATGAAAAGAACAAATGTAAGAAAAGTTATATAAACCCTATATCATGTGGAAAAATCTTACACATTACCATGTTCACATGAAAGCATAAAATGCAGACTTTGTCACCTTTTGACCACAGCTTCTGTGTGCTGATACTAAGGTTATGCTTCCAAGAGACTTTCTGTCTATGATTCTGGTCTCGTCTCAATCACTACTAACTTATCAGCTCTGTGAAACAGTGTGGATTGAGTGTAACAATGTTTTCACATTAGTGGAAATGCACAATGCCCCAGGTTCTAGATTTCACAACACAATGCTTCAAGCTAATGGCCAAATGTTTAAGTATGTAGTCTTTGAGAGTTATTTTAGATTCTCCCAACAACATCCAGGAAGCTTTCACACCCATACATACATCCTCATACAGAGATATACTTTGATTCTCACAGACCCTCCCACATGAATGCACAGAGATACAAATATACAAGTGTCATCAATAGTACATCTGTTGAATATAAAATATTCTCCCCCAATGCCAGGAGTTCACACATGAACATATACAGTCACATATTTAATCACACATAAACACTCGTATATGTATAAATATATAAGAAATATAAAGATATATACCCAGGCACATAACATGCACTCACATGCATACATGCAGAGAAAACAAAGTTCAAAGATAGACACAAATGGATTCTCAAACACTTAAGTGTGCACAGGAACTACACAGGAACACAGGCACACATATATACCTGTCTGACCAGTACATATTCAAACAGTTTTCTGAGGGAGGAGTGAGAATTATAGGAAAGATAGAAAAAGATGCAAGAGACAGGCATAAGAAGGCTGCAGGTCTATACCACTCCAGCAGCAAATATATTTCTCATAGCCTTTTTATACTACATTGCCATGGGAAGCAAAAAACAATTTGCTAAAATGTACATAAGACATTTGTTCCCATCCTCCAAACCTCTGTTCCTTCCTCCATGGTCAAAAGAATCTTCAGCCCTTACCCTTGAACCTGAAGTGAATCTCCTTTTATCTTTCTATGCTTCAGCAGGCCAGGCAATCTGCCAACAGACTCTGACATGCCTTGACTATGTCTGGCATGCAGACCTTTTCTCTCTTTTTCCTCCAGCTCCAAAAAAGCTACATATACTTGTAATAAGCACACATACACACATATCCAAATCTACACAGAAGCTAGGTAGTGAGTTTACAATGTGCTGTAGTATAGACCCAGGAAGAATAGAAATTGGGAACCCTTGGGATATTTCACTCCATCTTTTTTTTTTAAATTAACTTGAGTATTTCTTATTTACATTTCGAGTGTTATTCCCTTTCCCAGTTTCCGGGCAAACATCCCCCTAATCCCTCCCCCTCCCCTTCTGTATGGGTGTTCCCCTCCCCATCCTCTCCCCATTGCCACCCTCTCCCCAATCAATCACGTTCACTGGGGTTCAGTCTTAGCAGGACCAAGGGCTTCCCCTTCCACTGGTGCCCTTACTAGGCTATTCATTGCTACCTATGAGGTCAGAGTCCAGGGTCAGTCCATGTATAGTCTTTAGGTAGTGGCTTAGTCCCTGGAAGCTCTGGTTGCTTGGCATTGTTGTTCATAAGGGGTCTTGAGCCCCTTCAAGCTCTTCCAGTTCTTTCTCTGATTCCTTCAATGGGGGTCCTATTCTCAGTTCAGTGGTTTGCTGCTGGCATTCACCTCTGTTTTTGCTGTATTCTGGCTGATTTCACTCCATCTTAAGATCCAACTTCTATTGTCAGAACTAAGAGCAATGACCATCTCTGAGAAAAGGTAAGGTATAATTTGGAGTATTTCTGTAAGTCCAGCTGCTGTCTGGAATGGGAACTTCAGGGAGGAAAATGAGAGTTAGGAAAGTATTAGAGTCCTTCTGAGCATGAAGGGAAGACTGTACCCCCAAAAGAGAGTTTGGTGAAGATGAACAAAAGCTGAAACCTCTGGAGATTGTACATGTGGAGCAGGGTTTTGCATCCGAAATGCTGCATGGAGATGAGCCAGTGGGTTTGTTTGGAGCTAGAATTTCTGGAAGGAGAGAGGAAGTGTTGTGACTTATTTGGGTAGGAATATAATCTGGACCTGGAAAGAGTAGGAACTCATAAGCCTTATTATCCACATGATCCAAATTCTGAGGTAGTGCTTCCAACTTTGATAACATTCTATTTCCTGACAAGGCTTCCTCAGAATGAGTTTAACTCAGCCAGCTGACTAAATACAAAAATCTGCACCATATGTACCCAAGGTCCAAACAAAACATTACAGTCAGTCCACATGGACATTGTGATCATTGTGACAGTGAGGCTGGGTACTGGCCTGTGCAGGATATACATACTGCAGGGAGGGAAGGAGTGTACAGACACTATGGTGATCATGAATCTGCTCTTGCTGACTGTAGCCCTGACTCTACTCCCTGTAATATCAGCAAATCAAAGGGATTCAATAATTCAGTCTGCTCCCTACAGGGCTGGCATATTTCCTGCTACTACTGACAAGGTGAGAGCCCTGTGAATACCAAGAGTGGAACCTGGGGCTTTGGGGTCATGACCTTGGACTTAGTGAGTGTCTGAGGTCACTGATGATATGGACATGTATAATTATGTAGCATTCCTCATGTTTCCTGCTGGACTATGGCTTTTATCATCATCTTTTAGCTCCCCACTAGGTGTGGCAACCACAGACAGAGGGATGGCTTATATAGTTATCTGGCACACCACTCTGCCACAGTAACAAGGGCCTCTTCTGTCATTCCATGGTTCCTGGGAACCTTCTTTCTAATCCAGAAAATTGAGTCTTTCCAGAATTTGTTTCCAACAAAAGTACTATATAAAGGAATGTGTACAGATGCAACACTGCTCTTTGGAGGAGGGCTGAGCATTGTTGGGAGGGAAGGTCAGGAAAGATTTTTCGTCCCAAAATGTTGTGCTTAGTAACTTACGGCATGTCTTATTGAGAAGATGAAAGGTTTACGAGAGGTCCAGCCATGCTTCCACACTAGCAATGATGAATAGAGGTGCCTGGTTGTGCCTTTTCCATCTGCTTATATGTTTGTCCTGGAAACCAAAGAGTATCTGTATCAAATGAGCCCTAATCTGGGGCTGGTGTTTAGGCAACATGTGGCTATTAATGTAGTTACAACTCCAGCTCATTGGAATGTCCTTCAAGGCTGCACATCCAACTCAGAGACCTCACATCCTTTCTCCAATCAATGAGCTAGGCAGCTTCTTCTCATGATCTTGGCAACCTAGTCCTGGTGACTTAATTCTATCCTGACTTTTACTTATGAAATGCTGTTTCTTCATCCTGCTTGCCTCCCTGAAAATCAGAAAAGTCAGTCATTGTAACTTTCATTTTGGTCCTGGGTGCTCATGCACAGGAACCAGTCAAGAATTTTGTCCATCAAGATTTTGTGGATCCCAGAAATCAGGACCAAGAGGAGGCAGGTGCTGAGGTGATGTAAAGCTCATGTGCTAATATCTATAAGGTCATTGTGCCAAGGTAGTGACAGAGATTTTATTGAGTACTAATAGTTTTAAAAAAAACATTGATAAGTTAGGTTCTTGCATGAATATATCTGATTGCTGTGGGAAAAAGGAACTGGAATGCTGGGTCAACTGACAGGTTAGTAAGGTGATTGTGGCTATTAATGATCCCACAGTCTGTGGACGCTTGGTGAAATCTTCCAGTCATGACTGCTCCACTCTGAGCTTTGTCCTCTCTACATCATGCCTCATTCTCTGGGTGACTCTTCTCAGTTCCTTGTTTAGGACTTCCACTAGGTCAAAAGTTAGAGACTGTTTCAAGAACTTGATATCTCCAAAGATTCACATGCTAGTTGCCTGGCTTTGTCTGAGAATGCTATAGAGGATGCAATTATGATCCACTCTCCTGCTGCCCTTCCAGTACCTCTGCTCCCTTCTGCCTGTACTAAAATGCCACACAAGCCCTTTGTATCCTCTGCTCCCACTTTGACTCTAGCCTAGAAACAATTTTCTTGACCCTAAATCCTGGCTTAAGTATGATTTTTTTTCTCTAGCTTCTAGGAAAGTGGTATATAACTCGCTGGGCTGGAAACTTGCCTATTCCTGCAAAGAAGAAGTCCAGCCCACTGCCACCTTTTAAATTTGTTATTAATGCTATTGGGAAGTTGGAGTTCAGGATGAAGATCATGTGAGTGTGCATATTTTGGCAGATATATCTGCTCTCGGCTAAATCATCTTCACCTTATTCTTCTCACAAATGCTTTTTTTAAATCTCAGGTTGAATCTTTATTGCAACATGAGATCCTATTGGGTTGTCTAGGCAACTCACCATGTGTCTTCTCTAACCACAGGAATGAAGCTCTCAGTGACAGTTTGCTGAACATAAGTGTATTTCTGTTCAAGGACCACCAGTTAATGCCCTCAAGATTTTCATGGTTTCTATGATAGTTAAAAACCAAAGAAGGGCACTCCAAGGTCATGTCATTTGAGAGGTGTCTTTGGAGACATATTTGGTGATAAAGGGTGTATGTTTGAAGAGTGTGTGGTCTAGTGTGTTCCATATATGACAATTTCCTGAAGAAAGGAGTGCACTACTCACTATTTCTGCACCGTTGTGTTTTATGCTTCTCTGGGTGTGACTTGGAGCACACAAAGATCATACAGCATCATGGCCAGCAGAGTTCTAAGCATTACTTCCAGACCTAAGTATGTTGGGAGAAATGTTTCTTTTTTGTATTGATCTGGCACATGACATGAGCTGGGGGTAAAACAGGAAAGTTCAATAATGTGAGTCACTTTTCTACTCTATTGTAGGAAACCCATTGGATGTGTTTTATTCAAGCAGTATGTGGATGGCTTCGCAAACCACCCTGGTTTGTTTCAAACATGTAAGTTCCCACATCCACATCTCTGCTTTTCTGTAGAGACTTCTAAATGAACCCAATGAACATATCTGTATCCTGTATCCACAGGGTCAAGGCACTACATTGGCATCTATTTTCTGACCACAGAAGATTTTGCCCTAGCATACTACAAGGACAACTTTAAACACCCCACCTACATAATGACAATGCTCATGGGTGTGTGAGTTTGTGAGAATTGGTCATGATGTTGTGAGTCAATGGGTCCAGAGTAGGTTCCTTCTTCCTACCATTATTAGTATACTTCGCACCTGGTGACAAATTCTGGCACTGGGAATTCATCAGAGAATGGTTTGAGAGCTCTTGTCCTTTCTTCTCCTCAGCCATCACATGTACATGTCTGAGGTTTGTGTCTAGTTTCCACTTACTGAAACCTGAAACTTTATCTTCCCTGCCATTGTTTTTTTTTCTTTTGGTTCCTATGAAAAGACATCTAGTGAGACCCCTTGCTTCAGGTATCACCGACTTCATCCTGAGATTGTGGTGTTTTCTGGATAATGGGTGTTGTGTGCACCCTGAGTCCTACTGAACATCCTATTTCACATCACATGCTCCTTGCTGAGCAGTCAGGTTTGAGGTTCTGAACTCACAGCCCAGTTCCAATTTAAAAGAGATGGGAAAGAAAAATAGCTACATGTTTATAGTCAATTTATAGGTTCGCACACTGCTAGGGGACTGAGAAAAATTCACAATTATCCTCCCTTCTTCCTTAAGAAAACTTGAAGCTTAATGAGAAAAACAGGTAAAATAAAAATAGGCAAGTGTCTATTTCATCATATCCTAGAAAAAATTGGCTGTCATGGTCCATTGTTCCACTCTGTCCTCATAACAGATTTGTTTTGGACATGGGGGTAGAGTGGTGTGTTTTTCCTCTAAGGTCACTGGTTACGGATGGAGTCATAACCCCCACTAATAACAGTCTTCAAGCACTGAAACCCTGGGTTCCACATTTAGTTCCACATTTCTAGGTACACTTCACACCTCTTTTGATGTTCTGCAGCCACTCTGCTCCTAGAAACTCTCCCAACAGTTCAACTTTCCTTCTACACTCCATGCACACTGTTCTGTCCATTATGTTTCTCATTTACCCTCAATGAAGACTCTATAGCCATGTTATGTAAACAGAGTCATACAGGTGTTACAGAACAGAGCTTAAATACATTAGGAAAAATACCTTCTGTCCCTATCTTCAAGATCAAGACTTCAAGTCCTTGGTTCTGTAAGACTTTCTGTATCTTACTTCTTTTTTCTAACCCTCAGCTTCTGCATAAAATATCACTGTTGGCCCTGTAGCATGTAAGTACAAGTGGGATTATCTCTCTATGTAAGTATTTGGGGCAGGAGTGAGATACGCAGGATATGTTCTCAGGTGTGGACATGGCTGGAGTGTTCTAGACCAAAATGAGCACATGAACAGGGCCAGTCACTGGTGGAACTCTCCCTTGCTCCCCTTATGATGAGCAAACCGTTAAACTCATTTCTAGTTAGGAGAGGGTGTAGATTGTATCCTGTTTCTGCCTGTGCATTAGATTCTTCATGTATCCTCTACTCCTCATGGCCATGTGAGTGAGATTCTTCTGCTCAGAAAACTTAGTGAACAAACCACCTAAGACTTCCACCCCTACTGCAGACTCATACTCTAAAAAGACACTTGTTCCACACCAAAGCAAACATAATTCTTTCCTGACTCCTCTCACCTGGCTGGAATCTTACTGGAAGTTTGATCTGGGGCCACATTATCCCTGGCTTTAGCCTTCTTACTTTCTAGGCAATCCAAGAAGTATCTTGGTGGCCTGATGTAGCAACAATCCCTCACTTACTAAGACTTAATTTTGCTCTGCTACTTGGACTGGGGTCTTGCAGTCCCACACACTCTCACTCTCTGTATCCTACAGGTCGTTCTCTGGTTGTAAATCCACAATCTCTGAAGTTGTATGAAAAATTTGTGTTGAATACAGGCCTGAACAGAACAGACATCTTCAACCCTCTTTGTGATGGTAGAAATTGAACTGTTTCTCATTTCTTCTTTCCATGTAAGACATGTTCACAGAAATATTCTTTAGTTCAGTCTGTCTCCTTTTGTTTCTCCAAATAGAATCTTGTGAGTGATCTGAGAATCCTGGTGCATGGAACACGCTCTGCAGAGAAGAATCAGCAAACAGAGGCTGACAACTGCCGCCTTCTGAACTTGAACGCCTTCCTTTTGCTAAGATTGGTCAGACCCCAATGCCTGGATCCCTTCCCCATGCTACCATTCAATAAATCTAGTCCCTTTCTTTTGGCACATGTATGACAGTATAGTGTGTCCCAGTTTTGTGGTAATCAGGTGAAGGCAGAGGACAAGTGTTGAGTGTCATCTTATATAAGGACAGAGGTATTTTTTGCATTCACACGTCTTCATGGGGGGCATCCCAGAAACAATGTTACAGAATAAAGTATCAGTCAATCTGGGTGTGTGTAGAATAGACAACACTCCTGCCTTCCAAATACTACTGAGGAAGAAAATGTTGAAGTCATAGATCACAGTGAGGCAGGATGGCTCAGTGATTAAGAATACTTGATCTTAGAGAGGACTGATCATTGATAACCAGTACCCACAAGGTAGTTAAAATACATCTATAGTTTCATTTCCAGGGGATTTTATGACATCTCCTCATCACTGTTGACACCAAAACTTATATGGTACACAGACACACAGGAAAACCCCTCACATATAAAATTAAATGAATAGATATAATAAAAGTGTATAAACCAATAACTATATGGGGAAATAATTATACTTTATAATGTTCTGATGAAATCATGATATCCAGCCTTTCCCTATCTGAATGACAACTACCATGTGCTTACATCAAGGAAATACACCCAGCAGACTGTACCTCAATAAATCAAGTCTCTTCTCAATCACTACCACTTTATCAACTCCAGTAACCAGCATGGTCTATCAAAATAATGCTGTGCTTTCACATCATCAGTGTCAGTACCTGACTAATCAAAGCTATTCTTCAGCTCCAGCTTGCCATACACAATGGATTATTACTTCCGCACACCACAAAATGACACAGGTCTTTGTTTCCCTCTGAATCTTCACAAGGGAGTCCTCCATTATGTTCTCAGAAGTCTTTTCTTCCCATCTCTCACAAGAGAAGTGTGGAGTTCTGATTAGCCAATAGCTTTTTCAGACTAAGGTTCCAATGCCAACACAATCCATATCAAAACACAAGAACAAGTGTGTCACAGGAATTTTCATTTCCTGGTACCAGAATCTATATTAATTGCTATTCTACTTCTGTGATTAAAACACCAAGACTCAGGCAACCTATGGAAGAAAAGGACTCCTTTGGACTTACAGTTTCAGAGGGATAAGGGTCCTGATGGTTTCCCACCATCACGGCAAGGAGTTTTTAAAGCAGGGCACCATGATAATAGAAATAGCCAAAAGCACGTTTCAAACCATAACAGAAAACATAGCTAGCAAATTAAAAATTCCATGTGACTTTTAAAAAAAAAGCCTGACCCTCAGTGACATACTTCCATGAATACCATAACTCTTATACAAAAGGTCCACAAACTGGGAACTAAGTATCCAAAACACCCAAGGCTATGATGGCCATTGTGACACAAATATCCATACAATGAAAAAATTCAGAAAAACAAGGAAATTACAATGCAAAGAACAGGTAAAGCTTGCCATCCAGAATCTGAGCAGTGTGGGCTATTGCTTCAGTATTCCTGAGAGAAAAAAAAGGGGAGAGAGGGATGAGGAGACACACATACACACACACACACACACACACACACACACACACACACAGAGAGAGAGAGAGAGAGAGACAGAGAGAGAGACAGAGAGAGAGACAGAGACAGAGAGACAGAGAGAGACACAGACAGAGACAGAGACAGACAGACGGAAAGAGAGACAGAGATAGAGACAGAGGGGTGGCGAAGGAGAGGCAGAGAGACAAAGAGACAGTGAGACAGAGAAAGGAACAGAGACACGGTGAAAGAGAAAAAGAGCTATGAAGAAAGAACAGTCTCACAACTTTTTCATTATTCTTCAAAGAAATTTTTGGAAACAATTTAATTAAGCTAAACTCAGTTTGCATAGTAGGATCTCATTGAATTATTGATCTTCCTGTCCTTACCTCACAAATGATGGGATTAAGGTGTGTGTGTTACACCAGGCTTCAGTTTTCCTATTAGTAATTGCTGTATTAACTGTGTTTTCTAGCACAGGACACATCTTGGCCTTGCTATAGTATATTGTACACAAAAAGAAGCATCAATCAGCACTGGAGGCAGTAATACACGAATCAGTGTGCCTGGACCTGTTTCAAAAGCACAAGGGAACCAAAAGTGTTGGTCATCAGCATCTTCAAGGGTCCTCTACTTCTTGTACTGACCACTCATGGTTCAGATCATCTTTATTCTGGAATGAAGCATCCAGAATAATCCACTTATGGTCTCAAAATCAAGGTAGAATATTGAGAAAAAGTATCTGGTAACCAATATGTAGCTGATATTCCAGAGTTACTGATTTTCAATGCAACTCATCCCAGCCTGCACAGTTTTTGGCCTGATATTCTTGGTTAAGCTACTAAGATGTCCCTATCTATAAATGCCATGTAAAATCTTAGTCTGCAGTGAGGCACCTAGGATTCAGCAGCATCTAAAAGGTGACCATGTTGAGGTTCACATTCAAGGGTAGTAAAGGATGCCATGAAAAGTGGCAGGACCAGGAGCTGTGAACATGTGGGAATCTTTAAGAAATATCACCAGAACAATATGGTAGCACTCAGAGAAATGCCTTAGGCTATTAAACACTGTCACAGGGCACACATTTTCCTACCTTACATATCTTTATGTTGTCTACCCTGGATGGATCACAGCCACCTCTTGTTTTAACTGCTGAGAATATCTACCACCTGAAATCTCTACATTATACCCTGCCTCAGTCACATGGGACTGACTGTAAGCCATGACTCACCAACTCTTCATAGATTCTCTCATCCCTTTATCTTTTATGTCTCTGAACATAGTTGGCTGAAGTCAGCTCACTGAGACAGAAAGAAAGGTAGGTAATAGGAGTGCAGAGACTTCCCGTTATACTAGACATGTGATTCATTAAGTGTCAATTACCTGCAGCTCTTGTTCTCTTTACTGTTTAGAATACAAGGGATTTACATATAGCACTGTTGTAAATGCTTCCCTCAGTGACAGACAAATTAAATTGTATGCTATTTGATTTCAACCAACAAAACAATAAACAGAAAAATCCTTGGCACCCCACAGAAGGAGACTCTAACCCCTCATTATTCTTTGGATCACAAGATCAGAATCCCCAACTCTTTTGATTTTTAGGGTGACAGACTTCCTGCTTAGTATCATCTTGCATGCTGGGGTCAAAGCATAGGTTATATGAGCATGTCAGCAAGATCCAAGACTTGTTAAAGAATTTTCATTAATATTGTTTGTGGATATGTGGCACTCATACAGATAAAGATGTCATTATAGGACCAGTACCTGTCTCCAGAGTATCTGCCAGCTGGCTTTCAGCTCAGGACATTGAGGGCCAAGAAGTACAGAATAGGGAGGAAGGAGGCAGAGTCCTTTTTGGTGAGGCAGGGCAACTTATACATGGAGTCTAAATGAAGGAGGGCCAAGACCTCCTTGTTCTTCTGCCATTTTTATTCAAGGGCAATTAGATTTGGGGTCACTTTGGTGGTCTGTCAGTGTTCAGACACAAAAGAGGGTAACTTAGATCATAAGGTATGTAAGGGGACTCAATTGTGAAGAGGGTGAGGGCCTCCACCAGTCCTTTCAGTTGACAATCAGATGCTCAAAACAGCAGAGACTCCAAAATCCTCAGTCAAAGTTTATGTCCCTGAGCTCACACTGGTGGGACACCCTAACATATCCTTTATAGAATACATAATCATGACTCCCTGATGGATTTTTCTGGCTTCAGGATAAAATTGTGACACACAGACCTCAAAGCCCTAATTCTCAGGAGCTTATAATGTAACAGAGAAGGTAAATTTTGCATAAAGGTGAAGAAGTGAGACACTTGAGGGTAAAAAAACTGCTATAAGAGAGCACACTTAGCCCAAGGTACAGAATGCAGTTCAGGTAGTATGGGCTTAGAGGTGTGTGGCTTAGATGTGAGATTTCAGATGATCTGGAATGATCATACAATAACCATACCCACATCTGGTGTGGGCCTGTCAAGTAAGAACATTAATGAGGTAGGATCCAAGCACAAAATATGGGTTCTGGAAAAAAGCAGGACTGTGAATGGTGGAGAAACCAAGTTCTTTCCTGTGTAAGAGGAGCCAATAAATGACCTTTCAGAGAATGTGACTTAGGTAGCCATGGCTGTCTGAAACATTAGATAGGGGATAGTGATGGTAAAGGAGTGAGTTAAACCCTACCTTATTGGCCCAGATTTAAGAATGTGTTCCTACCACACATACACATCCTCTCTGAAATCTTTTATAAGTACCACCATTGGTTGGTACACACATGGCAGGTCTGCTGTCTGGATGTTGCAGTGACTGACCAATAGGTTCCAAAAGCAACAAAATTCACCACTATGATGAATGTGAATATCATCTTAACAGATATCCAGGAGGGATGTTGCCAATGTCATTTGTGGTCATAAGGGTCACCCTCTGAGGAGCCAATACAGCTTTTTTGTGTCACGGCAGTGACTTGACTCTTCTGAGAGTACATAGCCTTAATATGAAGAGCCAATTCTTGATTGACACATTGTTTCTCTTGATGGCTATTCTACAGGGTCAGGATGACCTGCTCTTCCTCTCAAAAGAAAAGAGAGATAGGGAGGGATGGTGGTTAGGTGTATTTGGAAGGTTTGAGTGATACTCAGTGCCCAAGGACCAGAGCTAGCACTCATGAGGGTTTTAGTTTGAGTCTGAGCAAAGATTGCTGTATTCTGGCACATTGGAGCCTACAAGTCCATAGAGTTGGACCAGAGAATGGTTTTTGAAAACCAGAAAACCTCAGTTGGCAGGACTTTATGTGTTGGTTCCTAGAATCCTATGTGTCATTTTACCATTGTAGACAGACACATTGTGCTTCTACTAGACCTTCCAATGTAGTTGTAGCCTATCTGTAACATGAATGTGGTTGAAAAGTGGAACCTCACCAACTGTAGAGATGAATCTTGGGCCCAGGTCTTAACACACATTCAGGCTTCATACCCACAGCCATGGTATATCTAATGGAGATTTGGGGCTACACAAGTGTAGGCTCTGGACTCAGTCTGTTATAGGCTTTAAGGTTTCTAGTTCATAAAGACCACAGTGAGTAAATAGTGACAGACTGGAGACATGAGGTAGTGTTCCCTCATTTACTGTCATGCCTGGAAAAAGAAAACTTGTATGTCAGGATCATTACCATATGAGTATTGCCATACATCATTTCAACTGTATCATCTCTGCTCTATCTGTGTTTTTGATATTACAGACTAAAATGTCCCTCCTTTGGTGGGCCCTAGTCTTAGCATTGTAAAGCTTAGGAGAGGTTGATAAGGGATGTCAGGGGCCATTATTGTATTAAGGCCAATGGACCAGGTGGCCTCAGTGGATCACATGCATGTATTCAGAAAGAGGCTATAGGCCAGTTTTCTGTTATCCGGGTCTTCAGGTCTGGGCATTAAGGTAAGATTTTGTCTGTGGAGAAAGAGGAGCCTGGTCATTATGGTGCCTATGATCCCCTGTCTTAGAGGTTTTCATCTGGTGCTGGGATAAACTACTCTAATACACACTGCCTAAGGGAGAAATGGTTTGATTTAGCTCACAATAGAAGATACAATTCACAATGTTGGGGCATTCCAGGCAGTTTTAACATAAAACATCAGTTCATTATATGCTCATAGTCAGAAGATATCAAATGAATGCTCTCATGCTAGTGCTTAGATGGATTTCAAAATTTTGCAAAGATCTCCTACCCACACAATGTTCTTGCACACAATTAAGAAGATTCTTCCACAAAAATTAACATAATTGTATCATATCATTGTCACAGCCAGCCAAACATCTTCCATGTGATTCCAATTATGACAAGTTATTAGTGAACATGGTACCCTTGACTGCTTGTGACCATCTCTTGCAAAACCAACTTTAGTGTTGGAACTTCTCTGTCCTTCACTTTTCAGGAAGACCTACTCAGATAACTCATAGGTGACATAAGAAATCAAAAACAAGTTCACAAAGGAAGCCATGCTTCACACTGTTCAATAAAGAAACTGAAGCTTAGCATTTAGGAAGGAGGCTAGGGTAGCTACTTAAAGACCAGTCAGGCAAAACTTCCATCTTCCCTGAAATCCATATTCCTGACTTCATAGATGTGGATGATACCTTTTCAGGAGAAACCTTTGTCTTGTGATAAGGCCACATAAGACCTTGAACTAGCTGGCTGGGTGCTCATGGAATACTTTTGAAACATTCGAGACTCTTCTACAATGTGGTCTAAATGTTGACTTTGAAAAAGATGCTACAAACACATTTCTCTATAATCTTCAGATTTGGGCCATAAACTTTTTCACCTCTATGAGCTTCCAGGGAAGTAATGCTACATATGATACAATAAAAGCCTTCTGATTGAGAAAAAAATTCATGTGGGATACCTCATGGGTGAGGAACCTTGGACCCTTCGTGCTAGCCATGCCTTCTACCACCACATCAATTTGAATATGCAGTATCTACTCCTTTAACTGAGAAGGTGAAAGCTCCTTCAGTGTCCTTCTAGTAGTTCTTTGTAAGAACTATGTGGTTAGTGTATATGCTCTGAAATAGGAAGGAGTGGTTTGCTGTAGTGGTAGTATTTTAATCCTCTCTAAATCCCCTAGTGGGTGGGTACACCTCCTCTACACCTGCTCAAAGGTTTTGGATTCATGAATGAAACACATATACACATGCAGCCTTGATTTTAATATGCCTAAGCTGCTCAATGGCTGGGCTACTCTTGCTAGCCTATATCAAATTAGGGAAGTGGCCAATTCCTTGACTCTTACATGGCTAGATGCTTTCTCTTCTACAGCTCTCAAGTCTGATACTTCTGCTTCTTCATCATGCCAATTCTTAAACCTCCTTCATCCTATGGTCCCTTGCCCAGGAAATCTAAAGTCCCACATCTGCCTCCCTACCCAGCCATTAGCCACTGGCAACTTTGTTTACCAATTAGAGCCAACTGGGGGCAGTAACCCTCAGCTTCTGTATGTGTAGATTCTCATGTGATTTTTGGAGCTCAATTAATAAAAATAGGATTAGAACCAATTCACAAGATCTCACCCTTTTCATCCAGTAAAAAGGCCTTTTCTCTCAGATGTACATTAAACATAATTATAACAGTTATGTAAACTATAAGGTATGATATACACTAATAGCATCCAGTCCATGAATTTTACCAATTTAGATACATTATTGTACTGTCTATCTGAACTTAAAAATTTACAATTCTATACCTGAACTATTTTTTTTTATTTTACCTTGCACTACCACCTGGAAAACATCCTTAGTCTTCAACCATGTCAGAGACCGAAGAATGAATTATTACCTGAATATGTAGAAAGCAAAAGGATTTGTTTCCAAAATTATACAATTTGAAGACACTTGGCTGCCTGGACAGTCACTTATTTTCTTATCACATTGGAGTATCTGTCTTCAGCCTTCAGGCCCAATACCATCTGGCAGACCTTATGTGAAACAGGAAATAGGAAAAACTATCTTACTCTTTGTTGGCAGAGCTAAGATTGATGCACATGTATGTCCTTTCCTGGACAATATTTTTTGTCTGCAGATAAATTAGGGCTATTATTGCTCAGTGGCTACCTGGCCACAATAAGCACCTCCTCCTGGAGGTAATGATGCTCAATATCTTCTTTTAACTGTGAGTGGGGTACTGTCAGAAGCAGAAATGTCTCACAATCAAATGATCTTTTATAATGAAATAACATTAAATGTCATGGTCTGTAGATTTCTGCTGTTTTTGAAGACTACATAAAATATAATCAATATTCCTTAATATCTCTCAACATCAATGGTCTCAACTCCCCAATAAAAAGACATAGATTAACAAACTGGATACACAATGAGAACCCAGCATTCTGCTGCCTACAGGAAACACACCTCAGAGACAAAGACAGACACTACCTCAGAGTGAGAGGCTGGAAAACAACTTTCAAAGCAAATGGTCTGAAGAAGCAAGCTGGAGTAGCCATTCTAATATTGAATAAAATCGATTTTCAACTAAAAGTCATCAAAAAAGGTAAGGAAGAACACTTCATATTCATCAAAGAAGAAGTCAACCAAGATGAACTCTCAATCCTAAGTATCTATGCTCCAAACACTAGGGCACCTACATAATAAAAGAAACCTTACTAAAGCTCAAAGCACACATTGCACCTCACACAATAATAGTAAGAGATTTCAACACCCCACTCTCATCAATGGACAGATCATGGAAACAGAAATTAAACAGAGACATAGGCAGACTAAGAAAAGTCATGAAGCAAATGGTCTTAACAGATATTTATAGAACATTCTATCCTAAAACAAAAGGATATACCTTCTTCTCACCACCTCATGGTACTTTCTCCAAAATTGACCATATAATTAGTCATAAAACAGGTCTCAACAGATACAGAAAGACAGAAATAATCCCATGCGTCCTATCAGACCACCGCGGGCTAAAGCTGGTCTTCAATAACAATAAGGGAAGAACACCCACATATACATGGAAGTTGAATAATACTCTACTCAATGATAACCTGGTCAAGGAAGAAATAAAGGAAGAAATTAAAGACTTCTTAGAATTTAATGAAAATAAAGGTACAACATACCCAAACTTATGGGACACAATGAAAGCTGTGCTAAGAGGAAAACTCATAGCTCTGAGTGCCTGCAGAAAGAAACAGGAAAGAGCATATATCAGCAGCTTGACAGCACACCTAAAAGCTCTAGAACAAAAAGAAGCAAATACACCCAGGAGGAGTAGAAGGCAGGAAATAATCAAACTCAGAGCTGAAATCAACCAAGTAGAAACAAAAAGGACCATAGAAAGAATCAACAGAACCAAAAGTCGGGGCTTTGAGAAAATCAACAACATAGATAAACCTTTAGCCAGACTAACGAGAGGACACAGAGAGTGTGTCCAAATTAATAAAAACAGAAATGAAAAGGGAAACATAATTACAGAATCAGAGGAAATTAAAAAAAAATCATCAGATCCTACTACAAAAGCCTATATTCAACACAACTTGAAAATCTGCAGGAAATGGACAATTTCCTAGACAGATACCAGGTACCGAAGTTAAATCAGGAACAGATAAACCATTTAAACAACCCCATAACTCCTAAAGAAATAGAAGCAGTCGTTAATTGTCTCCCAACCAAAAAAAGCCCAGGTCCAGGTGGGTTCAGTGCAGACTTCTATCAGACCAAACTATTCCACAAAATTGAAACAGATGGAGCACTACCGAATTCCTTCTACGAAGCCACAATTACTCTTATACCTAAACCACACAAAGACCCAACAAAGAAAGAGAACTTCAGACCAATGTCCCTTATGAATATCGACGCAAAAATACTCAATAAAATTCTGGCAAACCGAATCCAAGAGCACATCAAAACAATCATCCACCATGATCAAGTAGGCTTCATCCCAGGCATGCAGGGATGGTTTAATATATGGAAAACCATCAACGTAATCCATTATATAAACAAACTGAAAGAACAAAACCACATGATCATTTCATTAGATGCTGAGAAAGCATTTGACAAAATTCAACACCCCTTCATGATAAAAGTCCTGGAAAGAATAGGAATTCAAGGCCCACACCTAAACATAGTAAAAGCCATATACAGCAAACCAGTGGCTAACATTAAACTAAATGGAGAGAAACTTGAAGCAATCCCACTAAAATCAGGGACTAGACAAGGCTGCCACTCTCTCCCTACTTATTCAGTATAGTTCTTGAAGTTCTAGCCAGAGCAATCAGACAACAAAAGGAGATCAAGGAGATACAGATTGGAAAAGAAGAAATCAAAATATCACTATTTGCAGATGATATGATAGCATATTTAAGTGATCCCAAAAGTTCCACCAGAGACCTACTAAAGCTGATAAACACCTTCAGCAAAGTGGCCGGGTATAAAATTAACTCAAATAAATCAGTAGCCTTCCTCTACAGAAAAGAGAAACAAGCCGAGAAAGAAATTAGGGAAACGACACCATTCATAATAGTCCCAAATAACATAAAGTACCTCGGTGTAACTTTAACCAAACAAGTAAAAGATCTGCATGTTAAGAACTTCAAGTGTCTGAAGAAAGAAATTGAAGAAGACCTCAGAAGATGGAAAGATCTCTCATGCTCATGGATTAGCAGGATTAATACAGTAAAAATGGCCATTTTACCAAAAGCGATCTACAGATTCAATGCAATCCCCATCAAAATACCAATCCAATTTTCAGAAAGTTAGATAGAACAATTTACAAATTCATCTGGAATAACAAAAAAACCCAGGAGAGCTAAAACTATCCTAAACAGTAAAGGACTTCTGGGGGAATCACTATCCCTGAACTGAAGCAGTATTACAGAGCACTAGTGATAAAAACTGCATGGTATTGGTACAGAGACAAACAGATAGACCAGTGGAATAGAACTGAAGACCCAGAAATGAACCCACACACCTATGGTCACTTGATTTTTGACAAAGGAGCCAAAACCATCCAATGGAAAAAAGATAGCATTTTCAGCAAATGATGCTGGTTCAACTGGAGGTCAACATGTAGAAGAATGCAGATCGATCCATGCTTATCACCCTGTACAAAGCTTAAGTCCAAGTGGATCAAGGACCTCTTCATCAAACCAGATACACTCAAACTAATAGAAGAAAAACTAGGGAAGCATCTGGAACACATGGGCACTGGAGAAAATTTCCTGAACAAAACACCAATGGCTTATGCTCTAAGATCAAGAATCGACAAATGGGATCTCATAAAACTGCAAAGCTTCTGGAAGGCAAAGGACTCTGTGGTTAGGACAAAATGGCAACCAACAGATTGGGAAAAGATCTTTACCAATCCTACAATGATAGAGGGCTTTTATCCAAAATATACAAAGAACTCAAAAAGTTAGACTGCAGGGAGACAAATAACCCTATTAAAAAATGGGGTTCAGAGCTAAACAAAGAATTCACAGCTGAGGAATGCAGAATGGCTGAGAAACACCTAAAAGGAATGTTCAACATCTTTAGTCATAAGGGAAATTCAAATCCAAACAACCCTGAGATTTCACCTTACACCAGTGAGAATGGTTAAGATCAAAATCTCAGTTGATAGCAAATGCTGGCGAGGATGTTGAGCAAGAGGAACACTCCTCCATTTTTGGTGCTATTGCAGACTGGTACAACAATTCTCGAAATCAGTCTGGAGGTTCCTCAGAAAATTGGACATTGAACTACCTGAGGACCCAGCTATACCTCTCTTGATCATGTACCCAAAATATGCCCCAACATATAACAAAGACACATGCTCCACTATGGTCATAGCAGCCTTATCTATAATAGCCAGAAGCTGGAAAGAGCCCAGATGCCCTTCAACAGAAAATGTGGTACATCTACACAATGGAATATTACTCAGCTATCAAAACAATGACTTTATGAAATTCATAGGCAAATGGAGGGAACTGGAAAATATCATCCTAAGTGAGGTAACCCAATCACAGAAAAACACACATGGTATGCATTCATTGATAAGTTGCTATTAGCCCAAATGCTCGAATTACCCTAGACGCACAGTACACATGAAACTCAAGAAGGATGACCAAAATTCGAATGCTTCACTCCTCCTTTAAAAGGGGAACAAGAGTACCCTTGGGAGGGAATAAGGAGGCAAAATTTAGAACAGAGGCAGAAGGAACACCCATTCAGAGCCTGCCGCACATGTGGCCCATACATATAGAGCCACCAAACTAGATAAGATGGATGAAGCAAAGAAGTGCAGTGCGACAGGAACCGGATGTATATCTCTCCTGAGAGATACACCCAGAATACAGCAAATACATAGGTGAATGCCAGCAGCAAACCACTGAACTGAGAATGGGACCCCTGTTGAAGGAATCAGAGAAAGAACTGGAAGAGCTTGAAGGGGCTCGAGACCCCATATGTACAACAATGCCAAGCAACCAGAGCTTCCAGGGACTAAGCCACTACCCAAAGACTATACATGGACTGACTGACCCTGGGCTCCAACCTCATAGGTAGCAATGAATAGCCTAGTAAGAGCACCAGTGGAAGGGGAAGCCCTTGGTCCTGCCAAGACTGAATCCCCCAGTGAACGTGATTGTTGGGGAGAGGGCAGTAATGTGGGAAGGATGGGGAGGGGAAGCCCATACAGAAGGGGAGGAGGAGGGGTTAGGTGGATGTTGGCCTGGAAACCAGGAAGGGGAATAACAATCAAAATGTAAGAAATGTAAGAAATGTAAGAAATACTCAAGTTAATAAAGATAAAAAACAATAAAATATTTCAAATTTGAAAAAAAATATATCTGAAGTGTTAAACCTTGACTACTATTAGCTATTTCTATTTGAATAATTTTAAAAACACTTTAGTATAATTAAATCAGAATCTAATATAACCATGAGTTTACTATCTGGCCCTTAACTTGCATTAATTAACCATCTTAGACATTTTGTAATAGCAGCTATAGAAGGACTGGGCTAAAACTTTGTATTCTTAAATGAGGTGCATAGGGCACAATGCCTATATAAGAGTAACAAAAATAATTTCAAATTTTTTTACCAATACACAAAGATTTATTCCATTGAAAACCCGAAATCTGTATCAATACATAAATTCTGTACTAATGTAAGAAATTATAACTTCAATTTTGCATCAATTATAAAGATTTCTAATAATGTAAGATTATGGCTAAACAATGATTTGCTTAAGAATAAATTTAGTAATCCATACCATCTATTTCCTCCCTGTTCAAAATTATGGCCATTTCCAAATTATCCCTTAAAAAGATAACCTATCTATAATGTATAAAATATGCATAACCAACCACCCAAACCCAAGGGATTGAGATGATGACTCTCCACAACTTCTTCCTGCTAAATAGTGGCCACAAAAATTTTTAAAACAGTGCAGAGGGGAAGAAAAATAAGAAACATTGTTAGACTTAAGAAAGCTAGTCTTAGCATCTGTTATCCAGTTTCTCTGCTTAGAAGGCTCAGGACTTGACTGAAGTTCTGACTGGATCTGTCTTTATCAGCAATTATTCTTAAACCCGCTATTTTGGGCGGCTGGTAACTTGAAGAGCAGGTCATTTCAGTGCCCTGATGGAAAAATCTTGTCAGAGATGTACATTCTTTAATATATGAATCTTGCAACCAAAATTTTAGTAATATTAAGATAGTTGTATGGATTATGCAAGGAGCACAGATCAGTTAAAGATGAATTTTTTGCTCCTTGTTTGAGCAGGTCAAAGACAACTCTCCTTTTATGTGTTAATTTGATCAATAACCAAATATAATAAATCTTGATTCATGCTATGTGAAGGATGGCATAATTTATCATAATGATCCCATAACCAACAAGATTTATTTTCTATTTTTATACAAAGTTTTGGCTAGAGACTTTTTTATGTCTAAGCCAATTACTGGGATGCTCCTGTTTGGAGGAATCAGCAATTCAATTTACTTGTCATGTTTGATGTTCTTGAAATTTTCTTTTCTGTAGCCAAAATCTATAGAGGGTCTCCCCCTGTTGTATTTTGTCTATATCACTCTGGAAGGGGTCTAAAGCCTTTTCTTCTTTCCTATTAGCACAAATTCAATATCTCTCCTAAAGTAGCATGTCTTTGGTCCAGTAACCCAAAATCATCAAAGGTACAGACAGTTTCAAATTGTATTATAACGTTTCTCCTACAGGATTTTTAACGTCATTACCACCAAACTTATAACCACACACATTTTGATAATTAAAACAATTCAAAGTAATTAAAGCAATCTAAACAAATATTATTTGTTGAAACAGTGTTCCTTCACTATCTCCTGCCTTGTTCTTATACGTCATCAAGACCTAAGTTTCTACTATTTATGTGATAAGGTTATTCTCCCTATCTCCTGCTCTTGACCTGCAATTCAAATCGAAACTTTCAATTTATTTATTCATCTACGTATAGTTAATTTTTCCCTTCTGTGGAATAATATCCTTTCCTATTTAACTTCTTATCCTTTCGTATGTTTTAGCATCAATCAAATTCACTTCTATTTACACTATGAGCGTATTTTAGGCTATAAATTTGTCATACCAGGCTAAGCAATTCCAGAATTCCTGTGTAGACCATGTTCAAAGGAGCGGAGTACTTTTTCCAAATTTCTTTCAAAGCATTTTTCTCATTAATTCTACTCTTTCTATCTCTGTGCCTTTGTTTCCCATATATGAGTTTAAGACTTGAATTTCTTTATTCCATGTATACTTAAAAACACTCAAACAATTACCATTATATTCCCTCCTATCCTTAAAAACAAGTAAATCAAATTTAATTTATTTCTATCCTCTCTTTATCTGCTTGTTGGAGGTGAGCACACTCAACTGTCTATCAATGTCTTCCTTCTGAGCAGCCCATCTGTTTATACAGCAGGGGCTTCCAAACCTTTGGGTTCAAACTCTCTGAGGCAGCCAGAGGCCTTTGAGAAGTGTCTATGGTAAATCCCTGCCAGCAGATATGCACCTTTTGTTCAAACCTGTGTGGCTTGTGAGGGAGCACATGGCTCAGCTCAGTTTTGCTGAGAAATCAATTCTCCCTAGCTCTTAATTTCACTTCACCAGGCAAGTCTTCCATTCTGTAATATCTAATTAACTTTTAAAAGTGAGTACAAGCTTAGCATGTTGAACTTCCCAGGATATTGGCAGATATGGAATTGAGCAATAACAATAGGACAGAAGTTCCAGCCAGTAATTTATTATTTGTCACTTCCTCAGTTCTCAGATTTCATACCAGGCAGATCTCGTTTCAGGCTGTGTTCTAAAAGAGACCTTTTATGGGCAATGTCTCCTACAGAGTGGAGGCAGCCTAGTGACCTTGAAACAGCTCCTTCCTGGTTAGATTGTAATATTACTTGACTGCTGAGGATGTCACCTGTATGTTCGGTCATATTATGGCCCTATGTATCATGGATACCCACTTCCTGTGCACATTTTGGGAAATCATCAATATCACACTTCAATGTTCACTCTAAAGTTTTCTCACCACTTCCATTTTCTTCAAGAAGGTTCTAGTTCTGGGCAGTATTTTTGTCTTTGTGTCTGTCACTGGCTTCCAAACGATCTGTATTGCTAAGCACTCTCTGCTTATCAGGCTGCTACTCACAGGAAATTGTCCCAAAGAAAGACCCAGAGGACTTGGAAGTATTTAAGAAATTCATACAACACACACACACACACACACACACACACACACACAGACACACACACACAGACACACACACACAAAGTCTCCAAGAAAATATCATGTGCTGGAGCAGAGTGATATGAGGATACTCTTCTCTACTCCTCACCCATGTCCCCTTGTTTGACCCAGGATATGAGTACCTTTGTGTAACCACACGTCTTTCTTTACCAGCGCTTGTTTTTTTATGTAAATCATGTGGCCATCTAAGCTGCTGGTGTGCTCTTGGTCTTCACCCTGGATACCCTTTTATATTTGATATTTTTCTTGACTTATGGAATGTTGTGTTTGTATACATGACATTGGTAAGTGTTCCTCTGAAGGAACACTGAGAGAACTCATATTCATCTGTTCTGGGGTTAATCTTCCTATCTATTTTTGACCCTGCTTTCATCCTCCAGAAGGAACCTTCCAGAAATCAGTGACCATTCCAGATGTCCTCAAGCATAAGTCAAGCATGTTCCCCAGGGACAGTTATGAAGGGCTAGGCCCATATTTTGAATGTTCATGATAGTCACAAAACTTGCCTACCTAATTCGATCATGGATTCCTGGAGAATCCTCTGAGAAGCTGCAATCCTCTCAGATAAGCATTAGGAGTAACCCATTTGTCGAACTCCCAACCTCACCTGTTCTCCCCCCACCCCCGCCTTAATCTGTCTGGACCTGGTCATCCCAAATTGATGGAGTGAACTCCTCATATCACTGCTGCAGGAAGCAGGAAAAATTTGTGGAGAAAGGACAGCCAGAAAATTATAGAGATGAACACTGTGTGTATGTCTGCGTATGAGATCCAAGCATATTATGGGTTGAACAATGGCTTCCATGCAAGAATATAAAAAGTATCCTTACATAGCTAAGGATACAAAGTGAATTTCACAGTATCAAAGCATAAGGTAAAAATCTTATACGCAAAATATATTTGACTTAACTGAAGTTTTAAAAGTTAGTGCTTGAGCCTGGTAATACGTACTTTTAATCTCGGGACATGGAAAAACAGGCAGAAAGGTCTTGCAGAGTTTGCAACTAGTTGTGTACACATGGGGAATTCCAGAACAGGTAGGAATACAAAGAGACACCCTGTCTCTAAAGAAGTAACTCCAAACTTAGTATTTGTCCAATACAGTTAGTTTTTTTCATTGGGATTTTTTTCTAATGGGTTTCAAATGATGTTTCCACTCCATGCTTGATACATTTTAATTTGTATTTTCAGTATAGCTTTGACATTTAAATTTTTCTCTGTGGTTATATTTGTGGCCACGTTGTACCTGAAATTTGACTTCCAAGGGGTTTTAAGATTATCCACTGAAACCTGTACAACATAGTATAAAATTTTCTGGCAATAATTTGACTATCTATGCACCTCAGATCGTGCAATGACAATATGAAAGAATCCGTTTAACCCAGTTTTTGAGAGCAGACCCATTGAATTTCTTAGGACAATGTGAGAGGCTAGTTTGAAGATTGTGAGTTACTCAGAAGACTATACCATCAAAACTCCTTTGGCTATTGGACCCTCCTGGGCTCCCTCAGTATTTGCCCCCTGCTGAACCTTGCCTATGCATGTGGAAGCTTTTGTTTTCCTAACAGAGGAACATCTTGACCTTTCTGTTTGGCACCTGGGCAGTAACATTTGGATGGTAACACCTGGGCAGTAGCACCCAGGAGATAACATCATTGAATCAATTCCTGTTTGTTTGTTTGTTCCTGGTTTTTGTTTTTTCCTGAGGGGGTTAACCTATTCTTCCACTGTGCTTCCTAGAATTTTCCACCCAGTGGACTTGGGGTATATATTCTGTTAACCTCAGTAAAGCTTGGGCAATCGCTTAACATGAATGACCTGAGTGTGTGTGTTTTTCTTAAATCTTGCAGGCCTATGCCTGGTTCTCAGTACCATGACAACACAGGTGCTGTTAAGTAGAGGTCCCACCAAGATCAGGAAAGAGAGGAGTCCCTGACAGGATTGTTCCAGAAGCTGACCGACGAAATGGAAGGAATGTATTGACTGAATGGCACCAGGACATTGGAGCCCCAGTAAGTGGTAGACTTTGAAGGACACCACGGGAATTGAAAGCATGTGCAAAGGAAAGTAAAGATTTGAGCCAGCAGTGACTAAACCTTGTAAAAAGGGACAAGGTAATAGTAAAGTGTTTTTGTGTATGTGTTCTTTCAGAGTTATGCTAAAATCTAGAGAAGTGAAGTCAATTCTCATAGATGCTTTTAGTCTTTGGACCCTGACTAGAGATAGTTTACAGCCTAGACATGAGAGACAATGGGTTTGAGAAAAACAGTCCTCCCAGACTCTCCAGGGATTCTTTGGCAAAAGAGAAGGAAAATGAGCATAAGCTTTTTTGGAGCTCTCCTAGGGACAGAAGGAGGTCGGAGACATTCAGCCTCCTTGCTGGCTCTTATTGGAAAAATGCTTATTTGTGATTCTGGGTTCCATAAGTAGGATATCTGGGTCCCTTTGTTGAGACACCCTATAGTTCTCTCCCTCTATGTCAATTGTCTGTCCTTGGTGCACCAAGCTGTCCATGTCTGTCAGTTTATGTCTGTTTTTTGTTTTGTCAACTGAATGTTGTTCTGTGTTTCATATTTAAAAGAAAAAATGGTTAAAACTTTATCTGCTGGTTGTTCATCTAGGTCAGCTGGAGAAGCCCCCTAGGGGCTGAGTGTCTGCACAAGCTGATCCTAAAGGGGCCTTCAGCTTCTCAGCTTCTATGGTAAGGGAGCCAATGGGTGTTTTTCTTAGAAAAATCTCTGACCGTGATTATTGGATTTAGCAGGTGACAAGATGCTTCTTTTAAAATTGCAGCTAGAAAAAGTAAGAATTGAGTTTGGTCTAAATATTAAAGATATGTGTAGCCACCTCATCTTTTGAATGGTTCCTGATTGGTTTAAAATGTATAGATATGCTCTATGTGTCTTGGTTATAGATTATTTGCTTTTTAGTTATTGGGTAGGGTTAACATTTTATAACATTGGTAACAGAAAGTTGGCTTAAAAACTGATAATTTGAATGGCATCATTCTAGACAACATGTGGCATGAGCCAACCCAGGGAAACTAAAGATAGCTCTAACTTGGGTAATATTTTCTGTAGATCTTATCCTAAAAACCAGACTTATAAAAGATAATATTTAGGTAAGTATCTCTTTGAGGTATTGGAGGCTGCACTGTCGCACATTCAAATGCAGGAATTGGCTGTCAAACTTTGTAACATGAGGGAGGGACTTGGTGTTTTGGAGAGACTGGATTTTAGAGACTAGATTGTTGGAGGTTGAGTTTTGCTCTCCAATGTTGTGGCTGTGCTCTGGTGTGACAAGGGAAACTTAAAGATTGTGGTTAAATATTGCCAGTGTTCCATTGGCTGCAGTTTACAGTTCGATTACAGGCTCAGGATTCTAACTCACACATATTTGTAGTTAAGAAAAAAATCAAACAGGTGGAAATTGTTGCAGGATTTACAAAGGGTTGATGAGGCTCTAGAACTTGTAAGAACATTACAGCCTGTTTGCTTACTCCAACTGCCATTTCAAGAAATACATATAGAATTATTATAGATTTAGAAGATTGCTTTTATACTGTTCCTTTGCATTTAGTGAGCTTGCTTGTAATTTTGGGGAGCCAAAACTTCATTAGGAAGTTTTACATAAGAATGGCTAATAGCCCTAATTATGTAAAAAAATTGTCACTGCTTCAATACAAGAAGATAGGACTTTCAATCTTCCAGTGTATATTATTCATTATATAGATATTTTATTAGTTAATCCCTCTGAAGGAGTTTTACTACAAGTCTTTGCTCTTAAAATGAGCTTTAAATATTTGGAGTATTTGTTGCTCCAGACAGGATTCAAAGACAATGGCCTTTTCAATATTTGGGACATCAGTTACATCCTAAACAAATTGTGACACAGAAAATCCAAGTAAGAAAAGATAGTTTACTTTAAATTATTTTTAAAATCTTCTAAGATATGGTAATTGGCTTAAACCTCACATTAAGCTCACCAAAGGGGGACTTAAGCCTTTGTTTGATATCCTCAAGTGAGGTGAAGCTGTTATTGTGTTAATACAGAGTCATAGTATAGAGTCATATAAGAATGTCTTAAGAACCTGATGAAATATCTATACCTTATTCCAAACAGCAATTAAATTTGTTATTACAGAATACTGATAATTTGGCCTATTACATGTACAAACTTTTCAGGCAAAATAAAAATTTTCTTCTTGAAAATACATGCTTTGTATTTTCTGTAATGTATGCATGTAGCCCATAGAAAATATGCTTCCGACATTTATAAATGGCTCATCTAATGAGAAGGAAACATACTCTCTTGAGTTTCCCCCCTGCTTCAGCGTAGATTATTAAATTATGTGCTATAGCCACTGTTTTAAAAGGTTGAAATCAAGCTTTTAATTTGTATACTGATAGCCAGTGTGTAGCTTATGGTTTGCAATTTATTAAATTTTTTTCTTTTTTTAGATACTGCTAACCCTCAAATTTTACAATTATTTATGCTAATACAATTGATTTAAGAGAATATACTGGGTGGGAG